>NC_064626.1:1252830737-1253133767 GCF_023864275.1 Schistocerca cancellata
TTTGTAGAGAGCGAGCGCGCGACTTGGTGCGCCATCCGCAGAAGCGCGTGCCGCGGCCGCGTGAGATTTGCAACGGTCGGTGGGATGGTTTCCGCCGCCGGGCGGCCATGTGGCCCGCAGCTTGGGGCCGTTGCTATTCACAATATACATAAATGACCTGGTGGATGACATCGGAAGTTCACTGAGGCTTTTTGCAGATGATGCTGTGGTGTATCGAGAGGTTGTAACAATGGAAAATTGTACTGAAATGCAGGAGGATACAGTTCCCCACAGATGTTTAATGAACAAAGTAAGAGCATATGGACTATCAGGAATGCAGGAGGATCTGCAGCGAATTGACGCATGGTGCAGGGAATGGCAATTGAATCTCAATGTAGACAAGTGTAATGTGCTGCGAATACATAGAAAGATAAATCCTTTATCATTTAGCTACAAAATAGCAGGTCAGCAACTGGAACCAGTTAATACCATAAATTATTTGGGAGTAGGCATTAGGAGTGATTTAAAGTAGAATGACCATATAATGTTGATCGTCGGTAAAGCAGATACCAGACTGAGATTCACTGGAAGAACCCTAAGGAAATGCAGTCCGAAAACAAAGGAAGTAGGTTACAGTACGCTTGTTCGCCCACTGCTTGAATACTGCTCAGCACTGTGGGATCCGTACCAGATAGGGTTGATAGAAGAGATAGAGAAGATCCAACGGAGAGCAGCGCGCTTCGTTACAGGATCATTTAGTAATCGCGAAAGCGTTACGGAGATGATAGATAGACTCCAGTGGAGGACTCTGCAGGAGAGACGCTCAGTAGCTCGGTACGGGCTTTTGTTAAAGTTTCGAGAACATACCTTCACCGAAGAGTCAAGCAGTATATTGCTCCCTCCTACGTATACCTCGCGAAGAGACCATGAGGATAAAATCAGAGAGATTAGAGCCCACACAGAGGCATACCGACAATCCTTCTTTCCACGAACAATACGAGACTGGAATAGAAGGGAGAACCGATAGAGGTACTCAAGGTACCCTCCGCCACACACCGCCAGGTGGCTTGCGGAGTATGGATGTAGATGTAGATGTAGATTGTTTGGTGTGTCGCGCATTACGCGAAAACTATGTGAAGAGCGATGCGGCATTGGAGTATGGTCAGCAATATGCACCTTCTGAAAGATCGATCTTTATTTCAAGTCACGAGACGCAAAAGTTATAGTAACCTCAAAATCGGTTAATATCACGAATACTGAAAGATTAATAAAAATAGTAAATAACAACTTACAGCGATGAGCGAGTACTCATTAAAAACGTTTCGTCATAGCGGATCGAGTGCCGCCGTAGTCGTATGTTGAAATTCATCAAAAATTAAGCCCGTAAAGAGCAATAAACATGGTTCAAATGGCTCTGAGCACTATGGGACTTAACATCTATGGTCATCAGTCCCCTAGAACTTAGAACTACTTAAACCTAACTAACCTAAGGACAGCACACAACACCCAGCCATCACGAGGCAGAGAAAATCCCTGACCCCGCCGGAAATCAAACCCGGGAACCCGGGCGTGGGAAGCGAGAACGCTACCGCACGACCACGAGATGCGGGCAGCAATAAACATAGTTTATGGAAAATTGTTTATAAAATTCAATAGAAAATTCATGACGTAAAAGAACGGCACTATATAATATTTTGGTGGCATCACACGTATTTTAAACTAGTTAAGTTATACTATACACTTAACTTGCAATAAGTTTCATTGTTTGCAAATTGTTATTAACATTTATCGCCTATAATTAATTAATTATTATAGAAATGAAGATTTTTCGCAGCGCATTGTGTAGGTCGCTATAGATTACGTCTAAAAACGGTGATATATGCAGTTCTATGTTAAAACTTTGCAGCACAGACGTAAACAAACAAATTTGCGCTAAGTGGCGAAATTTTGCAAAACCCAAAACTTGATTTACGGGCGATAGAATAACCCTAGAAAATAATGTAATATAGTAAATGAGATGTACTTTTTAGCGCGGTTCCGGTGGTGTACATATTTCTGTCGAGGGATGTACATATCAACATTTGTAACCTTAACTGGTGAGACTGGTACTTGCATAACCAGGGGGATAGACGTCGGAGCCTATATAAGCGAGCGGCCATCTTGGCCAAGAGGTCAGTCGCTGGTCAGTCGTTTTGGAAGGTGGGTGGCGAGCAAACCCCACTTTTGTGTGGCCCATGTGATCGTTTGAGTAAGAATTCTTTTTCGCACCGATTTATTTCGACAAAGAGTATTGTTTAATAGTGCAAGTGTGCATACAAATTTTTGGTGAACTGGAAGTGCTACGATTATATGTGTGAGTACGAATTACGAGGTATACATCGGCGTAAGTGAACATGTGGCGATCTTTGATTTCGCGCCAAAACTGCTAGGACAAAGAGGACAGAGGGACTTGTAGATCTGTTCGAACTGTGTAATTTTCGTTTATAGCAGCCTACATTACTGCTATTGGGGGCTCGAGGTCAAATTGTTATTAAAGTAAAACTGTAAACCGTCTCAACAGTGCTAATTTCATTGCGTGAAAGAAAAGGACAACGCCAATAAACAGTGATTGAACTGTGGCGTGAAAAACTGAATTTACTGTAAAAATCGACGATCAATAACGCCACCTCGTTAGACTACTGAGTACCCTCCAGCAAAACCGCAGGTTTTTTGTTGAATTTCAAAGACAACGCAGTCGCTGGAGAGCGCAGAAACATGGTCTACCTCAGGGAAGCGTCTTGGCTCCACTTCTCTTCAACATTTATATCAACGACCAGCCATTGACCCCAGGCACAAGGAGATTGTTATATGCAGATGACCTAGCCCTTGCTACGCAGAGGTCATGCTTTGAAAGAGTAGAAAGAAACCTGACAACAGCACTTAAAACACTGTCAAGCTACTACAGTCGGAACCAACTCAGACCAAACCCTTCGAAGACACAAGTGTGTGCCTTTCATATGAGGGACCGGGAGGCTGATCGTGAGCTACATATTGCATGGTCAGGCATCCAACTCCAGCATCATCACGCACCTAAATACTTGGGAGTCACTCTCGATAGAACTATGACATTCAAAACTCACTGCAAGAACACCAAAATGAAAATCTCTGCTCGAAACAACCTAATTCGCAAACTAGCGGGGACACAGTGGTGATCATATCCACAAACTATTCGCTGTTCTGCAATGGCACTGTGATTTTCTACTGCTGAATATGCTTCTCCAGTCTGGTACAGGTCATCTCATGCCAGACAAGTAGACACTGCTCTCAATGAAACCTGCAGGTTGATCACAGGTTACTTAAGACCTACCCCAATTGATAAGCTCTACTGCCAGGCTGGAATAGCGCCACCACGGGTACGCAGAACAGTGGCTGCCAACAAGGAGAGACTGAAAATGGAACGGGACAGTGCCCACCCTATGCACGGACATAATCCACCACAGCAACGGCTGAGATCGCGAAAGAGCTTCCTGAGAACATCCGAGAAGCTCACCATTTCACCAGAGAAGGCAAGGCTCGAGTTATGGAAGAAGTCGACGCCTCACCTGGCAGACGCCAGAAGCTGAAGAACTACCACCTGGACACAACGAGAGCTAGCTGGTGTGGAAATCTTTAAACAGATTACGATCAGGAGTTGGACGATCCAGAGACAACCTGAAGAGATAGGGCTTCATAACAGAAGATACGTCCTGTGATTATGGACAAGAACAAACCACAAGCCACATGCTCCAGTGCCTTTTGTGCCCTACATCCTGCACGAAGACGGATCTCCTGCAAGCCACTCCAAGCGCCTTGGAGGTTGCAAAGTACTGGGCACATGTAATATAAATACAATTTGTGTATATATATATATATATATATATATATATGTACATACACTACCGGCCATTAAAATTGCTACACCAAGAAGAAATGCAGTTGATAAACGGGTATTCATTGGACAAATATATTATACTAGAACTGACATGTGATTACATTTTCACGCAATTTGGGTGCATAGATCCTGAGAAATCAGTACCCAGAACAATCACCTCAGGCCGTAATATCGGCCTTGATTCGCCTGGGCATTGGGTCAGACAGAGCTTGGATGGCGTGTACAGGTACAGCTGCCCATGCAGCTTCAACACGATACCACAGTTCATCAAGAGTAGTGACTGGCGTATTGTGACGAGCCAGTTGCTCGGCCACCATTGACCAGACGTTTTCAACTGGTGAGAGATATGGAGAATGTGCTGGCCAGGGCAGCAGTCGAACATTTTCTGTATCCAGAAAGGCCTGACCAGGACCTGCAACATGCAGTCTTGCATTATCCTGCTGAAATGCAGGATTTCGCAGGGATCGAATGAAGGGTAGAGCCAAGGGTCGTAACACATCTGAGATGTAACGTCCACTGTTCAAAGTGCCGTCAATGCGAACAAGAGGTGACCGAAACGCGTAACCAATGGCACCCCATACCATCACGCCGGGTGATACGCCAGTATGGCGATGACGAATACACACTTCCAATGTGCGTTCACCGCGATGTCGCCAAACACGGATGCGACCACCATGATGCTGTAAACAGAACCTGGACCCTCATCCGAAAAAATGTCGTTTTGCCATTCGTGCACCCATGTTCGTCGTTGAGTACACCATCGCAGGCACTCCTGTCTGTGATGCAGCGTCAAGGGTAGCTGCAGCCACGGTCTCCGAGCTGATAGTCCATGCTGCTGCAACGTCGTCGAACTGTTTGTGCAGATGGTTGTTGTCTTGCAAACGTCCCCATCTGTTGACTCAAGGATCGAGACGTGGCTGCACGATCCGTTACAGCCATGCGGATAAGATGCCTGTCATCTCGACTGATAGTGATACGAGGCCGTTGGGATCCAGCACGGCGTTCCGTATTACCCTCCTGAACCCACCGATTCGATATTCTGCTAACAGTCATTGGATCTCGACCAACGCGAGCAGCAATGTCGCGATACGATAAACCGCAATCGCGATAGGCTACAATCCGACCTTTATCGAAGTCGGAAACGTGATGGTACGCATTTCTCCTCCTTACACGAGGCATCAAAACAACGTTTCACCAGGCAACGCCGGTCAACTGCTGTTTGTGTATGAGAAATCGGTTGGAAGGTTTCCTCGTGTCAGCGCGTTGAAGGTGTCGCCACCGGCGCCAACCTTGTGTGAATGCTCTGAAAAGTTAATCATTTGCATATCGCAGCATCTTCTTCCTGTCGGGTAAATTTGACGTCTGTAGCACGTCATCTTCATGGTGTAGCAATTCTAATGGCCAGTAGTGTATTTATTGATGTGTATGGCTACTGTAAATTTGTATGTTTCTGACTCGAGAATCACTAGGATAAACTATACTCATGAGTATTAATTCAAAAACTATAACTAATGCGCGGGCATGGAACATCCTTCTGAATCTGCTTAGTGTATTCATCTCTTGGTCTCCCTCTACGATTTTTACCTTCCGCGTTGCCCTCCAATAGTAAATTGGTGATCCCTTGATGCCTCAGAGTACGTCCTACCAATCGATCCCTTCTTCTAGTCAAGTTTTCCCACAAATTGCTCTTCTCCCCAATTCTATTCAGTACCTCATCATTAGTTATGTGATCTACCCATCTAATCTTCATCATCCTTCTGTAGCACCACATTTCGAAAGCTTCTATTCTCTTTTTGTCTAAACTATTCATCGTCCACGTTTCACTTCTATACGTGGCTACACTCCATACAAATACTTTCAGAAATGACTTCCTGACACTTAAATCTATACTCGATGTTAACAAATTTCTCTTCCTCAGAAACGCTTTCCTTGTCATTGCCAGTCTACATTTTATATCCTCTCTACTTCGACCATCATTAGTTATTTCCTCCCTAAATAGCAAAACTCATTAACTACTTTAAGCGTCTAATTTCCAAATCTAATACCCTCAGCATCACCCGATTTAATTCGACTACATTCCATTAACCTCATTTTGCTTTTGTTAATGTTCATGTTATATTCTCCTTTCAAGACACTGTCCATTCCGTTCAGCTGCTCTTCCAGGTCCTTTGCTGTCTCTGGCAGAATTACAACGTCATCGGCGAACTTCAAAGTTCTAATTTCTTCTCAGTGGATTCCTACTCCGAATTTTTCTTTTGTTTCCTTTACTGCTTGCTCAATATACACATTCAATAACGTCGGGGATAGACTACAACCCCGTCTCACTCCCTTCCCAACCACTGCTTCCCTTTCATGCCCCTCCACTCTTATAACTGCCATCTGGTTTCTGTACAAATTGTAAATAGCCTTTCGCTCTCTGTATTTTACCCCTGCCACCTTCAGAATGTGAAAGAGAGTATTCCAGTCAACATTGTCAAAAGGTTTCTCTAAGCCTACAAATGCTAGAAAAGTCGGTTTGCCTTACCTTAAATCTATTTTCTAAGATAAGTCGTAGGGTCAGTATTGCCTCACGTGTTCCTACATTTCTACGGGATCAAAACTGATCTTCCCCGAGGTCGGCTTCTACCAGTTTTTCCATTCGTCTGTAAAGGATTGGTGTTAGTATTTTGCAGCCGTGGCTTATTAAACTGATACGTCGGTAATTTTCACATCTGTCAAATCCTGCTTTCTTTGGGATTGGAATTATTATATTCTTCTTGAAGTCTGAGGTTATTTCGCCTGTCTCATACATCTTGCTCACCAGATGGTAGAGTTTTGTCAGGACTGGCTCTCCCAAGGCTGTCAGTAGTTCCAATGGAATGTTGTCTACTCCCGGGGTCTTGTTTCGACTTAGGCCATTCAGTGCTCTGTCAAACTCTTCATGCAGTATCGTATCTCCCATTTCATCTCCATCTACCTCCTCTTACATTTCCATAATACTGTCCTCAAGAACATCGCCCCTGTATAGACCCTCTATATACTCCTTCCACCTTTCTGCTTTCCTTCTTTGCTTAGAACTGGGTTTCAATCTGAGCTCTTGATTTTCATGCAAGTGGTTCTCTTTTTTCGAAAGGTCTCTTTAATTTTCCTGTAGGCAGTATCTATCTTACCCCTCGTGAGATAAGCCTCTACATCCTTACATTTGTCCTCTAGCCATCCCTGCTTAGCCGTTTTGCACTTCCTGTCGATCTCATTTTTGAGACGTTTGTATTTCTTTCTGCCTGCTTCACTTACTGCATTTTTGTTTTTTCTCCTTTCACAAATTAAATTCAATATCTCTTTTGTTACCCAAGGATTTCTACTAGCCCTCTCGATCAACATATAATGCTACATATCATGCTAAAAAAACGTAAATCATATGGAACATTAAAAGATGCAAGCAAGAGGCTGAGAGATAAATCTCATATGTAAGGTAGCAACTGTAAGTGTTTGGCAACATTCAACCACCAGAAAACTCAAAGATAATAACTCCTCTATCCAAAAGCCTGCTACTCTGCGTTAGTGTCATTTATGTGGTTGTAATCACTATAAAAATTCTCTTATACCAATTGAAACGGATACAATCACCCATAAAAAATTTACTACAAAAAAAGGAAGATTTACTGATACAGTATTCGTGTACGAGGCACTGTGTTTCATTTTCTTTAATTGGACCCTATAAAATTTAATCGTATGGACTTTTTCTCAACTGTGATCTTCCAATAAAGTATAATTGTCAGCGTCTTATGTTGTGACAAAACGTTGACTGCGACATCGGGAGTGTTGATTTGCATGCTTCCATAACGGAACTTAGTAGTATAACCGGAGGAGTGACGGAGCTGGGATGCTGCAGTGTGAGGCGACGCGCTGTCCGCATCTCATTCGTCACTGGACGTGGGATGCCGGAACGTCCAGCCGACCTCCGACGCGGGCAGAGTGCAATTTTTTACGTCGCTATCGGACATTATCGGCTTTTCATTGGCTGGCAGCGGCGCAAATAGTTTCCACGTAATGGCTTCCGGCCATTAAGAGCGGACTGAGGAGTCAGCGCAGCGCAGGTTAAGTGCTCCGTTCAATAGCGGTGCGCGGGCGGAGGGCCGCGAGGCGGGACTCCCTGCCTGCCCGCCTGCAGCAGAGGCGGCGTGGCTCCGCGCCCCCGCCACCCCCATCACGGCACTGGGGGTGCCGGCTGCTGCAGGGTTACTACACCTTACAAGTCCCCGCTACAGTACAGGGCTATTACAAATGATTGAAGCGATTTCATAAATTCACTGTAGCTCCATTCATTGACATATGGTCACGACACACTACAGATACGTAGAAAAACTCATAAAGTTTTGTTCGGCTGAAGCCGCACTTCAGGTTTCTGCCGCCAGAGCGCTCGAGAGCGCAGTGAGACAAAATGGCGACAGGAGCCGAGAAAGCGTATGTCGTGCTTGAAATGCACTCACATCCGTCAGTCATAACAGTGCAACGACACTTCAGGACGAAGTTCAACAAAGATCCACCACTGCTAACTCCATTCGGCGATGGTATGCGCAGTTTAAAGCTTCTGGATGCCTCTGTAAGGGGAAATCAACGGGTCGGCCTGCAGTGAGCGAAGAAACTGTTGAACGCGTGCGGGCAAGTTTCACGCGTAGCCCGCGGAAAATTGGCTCATGAAACAACTGGAGACCGACAGCGCCAACTTCATCTTTCAACAGGATGGTGCTCCACCGCACTTCCATCATGATGTTCGGCATTTCTTAAACAGGAGATTGGAAAACCGATGGATCGGTCGTGGTGGAGATCATGATCAGCAATTCATGTCATGGCCTCCACGCTCTCCCGACTTAACCCCATGCGATTTCTTTCTGTGGGGTTATGTGAAAAATTCAGTGTTTAAACCTCCTCTACCAAGAAACGTGCCAGAACTGCGAGCTCGCATCAGCGATGCTTTCGAACTCATTGATGGGGACATGCTGCGCCGAGTGTGGGAGGAACTTGATTATCGGCTTGATGTCTGCGAATCACTAAAGGGGCACATATCGAACATTTGTGAATGTCTGAAAAAACTTTTTGAGTTTTTCTATGTGTGTGCAAAGCATTGTGAAAAATCTCAAATAATAAAGTTATTGAGAGCTGTGAATCGCTTCAATCATTTGTAATAACCCTGTAGTTGCTACTGCGACGGGACAGTAAATAAAGTGCAGGTGAAGAGTTCACATGAATGTGCATATACAAATGTTCGTTAAAAATACGTTAGTGCAAATTTTGGCTCTCACGTAAGAATCAGGGGATGATTTTCACACTTGGAGCAATAGTACACTGTTCCATCCTCAGAAGGATGTAGGTTGCAGTAGGTACTGGGAGATGAAGAAGCTTGCACAGGATAGAGTATCATGGAGAGCTGCATCTAACCAGTCTGAGGACTGAAGACCACAACAACAAGGCGCTGACAATTATACTTTATTTGAAGATAACAGGAGAAAAAAAACCGTTAAGTCCATGCGATTAAATTTTGCAAGGGGGTAATTAAAGAAAATGAAGCACAGTGCCTCGTACACGAATACTGTATCAGTAAATCTTCAGTTATTTTATAGTAGTAAGTACTGGGTGATTGTATCCGTTTCAGTTGGTATAAGAGCATTTTTATAGTGATTAAAATCACGTAAATGACACTAACGCAGAGTAGCAGGCTTTGGCACAGGGGAGTTGTTATTATCTTTGAGTTTTCTGGTGCTTGACTGTTGCCAAACACTTACAGTTGCTACCTTGCTGATGAGATTGGTCTCTCAGCCTCTAGCCTGCATCTTTTAACCTTCCATATGATTTACGTCTTTTAGCATGGTTTGTAGATGGAGATGTATCACAGACACACTTGTTCAGAGGTAAATCATCGTCGCTGAGCATTTTTCAGGAAAAAGAATGAAAATAAAAATCTACAGCTGATCACCAGCACCCACTAATAACAACGGAGCACCAGTTTGCTGCTGAAACATTGAATTTAGAGTATAAGGATAGTACACAACTGAAGAGTGAAATATCTCTCAGTTTGCCAATTCAAAATCCAGAAATTTCCACTGCTAATGTGATGCAGTTTTTAGCCCAGTAGTGTGTGTTTCGGTCAATATTACTGTGACTATCCTCTCTTTCCTAAAAGAAAATTGTACACTTCACTTTACAAATTAAGCTATATGTATGAAGCACCAAATTACTTTGACCGAAAAGGCGATGTACCTGCTTCTGACCCTGTGATATTCATTCGATTACCACACACTCTGTAACTATTCTATCTATCGCTTGAGCCTTGTCCCGCAGTTACGCAGGGTCAGCCATCGTTAATCGGATTTGGCATGTTAATGTTTAACGGGTGGCTGGAATCCCTTCCTGCCGCCACCCCGTACCCCCCGGGACGGAATTAGTGTACCCCAACTGTCTGCGTCGAGCGTAATCCGTGGAGTAGTGCGAAAATGTTCAGATGTCTGCCAGCCATGTAACTGAGGCGGAACATGGGGACCAGACCAGTATTCACCTAGCGGGATGTGGAGAACCGCCTGAAAACCACATCCAGGCTTGCAGGCACATCGGCCCTCGCCGTTAATCCGCCGGGCGGATTCGATCCGGGGCCGGTGTGCCTACCCGAGTCTGGGAAGCAGCGAGTTAGCGCTCTCGGCTACGCTGGCAGGTCCACTCTGTAACTATCCGTCCTCTATTTGCTAACAAATATCAATTTTAAGTACATTTTTATTCTTAAAGAAATGATTTTTAATTAAATATGTACATGTACACGAAAAAGTGAATTTCGAAATTATATACTTATGTGATTCTTGAATCAGAGGAACCATCATAGATGACGAAAAATATTCTGTAGTTTTTTCTTTGCTCGGATCTGCTTGTGCAACAAGTACGTGATTTGAGGGAGTGTACGTAGTAACGACAAAACATTATTTTCTGATTTCAACCCCAGTTGTGATTTTCTAGCTATGTGATCGTCAGCAGCAGAGGTCTTTGAGCAATGTAAGCGCGATATCTTTGGGGTTCTAGTGCCGATTGTATTTGCTCTATGTTCGCCTCTCGCCGGTTAACGGGAGACGCTAGCCTGTAAGAGGGTGCACGTAAGCTGCGACAGGCGGGATGTAGGGCCATGCCAAGCTATGGACACGTAACTAACTGGCAGGTGTGGGCAGTTTGAGGTCTGGGACACGTAACTAACTGGCAGGCGTGGGCAGTTTGAGGTCTGCGTTTAGCGAGGACTTATGAACGCTCTGTTTGGTCGAAAACAGTAAGAAGGCGGCGGCCTAGCCTGTGATTGGCACCATCACGCCTGGTGGGAATTTAACTTCCAGCTACTCGCCCGCTGAAGGAAACGACCCTGCTCGGCGAATTGTTGCCTGGTCCAACTGTAGACTATGATGGGGCGTAGTGGTAATAGGCATTAATTTTGTTCGTAACATATGTGTGAGCAACTGCATCCTGTGTGGTGGTGCGAGCTAAAGGCACTTGTTTGTGTTTTGATGCTAGGCATAAATTCGCTATTTCTGGCCAATTTGCATTAAATTTCAAATTTTGGTGTCTACTCGACACGTTACTGACAAGGGAACCTCCCCACCACACCCCCCTCAGATTTAGTTATAAGTTGGCACAGTGGATAGGCCTTGAAAAGTTGTACACAGATCAATCGAGAAAACAGGAAGTAGTTGTGTGGAACTATAAAAAAATAAGCAAAATATACAAACTGAGTAGTCCATGCGCAAGATATGCAATATCAAGGATAGTGCGAGCACAGGAGCGGTGCGGTCCCGTGGTTAGCGTGAACAGCTGCGGAACGAGAGGTCCTTGGTTCAAGTCTTACCTCGACCGAAAAGTTTAATTTTTTATTTTTAGACAATTATTTTCTGTCCGTCCGTCCGTCCGATGCGAGGTAACTGCGCCGTAGTATGGGGACGCTACACCTATACAAACATCGAAACACACGTCAGTCGACTACCGCACACGGAAGAGAGAGTGTTCCGCTAATGAGGCTCCCTGGCTGGCAGTTGACTGTTCGCTACTTCGGACGAGAGTGCATTAAATACGTGAGATGTATTCCGTGGGCAATATGAATCCAGCAAATACAGCTCGCGACTTCAATAACAGTCGCACGATTTTGCGGTACGGTCGCAAAACACAGACACTAAACTTATTACAGTGAACAGAGACGTCAATGAACGAACGGACAGATCATAACTTAGCGAAAATAAAGAAAATAAACTCTTCACTCGAGGGAAGACTTGAACCAAGGAACTGTCGTTCTGCAGCTGCTCACGCTAACCACGGGACCACGGCGCTCCTGAGCTCACGCTCTCCTTGATGTTGCATATCTTGCGCATGGACTACTCAGTTTGTATATTTTGATTATTTTTTTCATAGTTCCACACAACTTCTTCCTGTTTTCTCGATTGATCTGTGTTCAGTTTTTCAAGACCTATCCACTGTGCCAACTTATAACTAAATCTGAAGGGGGTGCGATCTACATCTACATCTACATCCATACTCCGCAAGCCACCTGACGGTGTGTGGCTGAGTGTACCTTCAGTACCTCTATCGGTTCTCCCTTCTATTCCAGTCTCGTATTGTTCGTGGAAAGAAGGATTGTCGGTATGCCTCTGTGTGGGCTCTAATCTCTCTGATTTTATCCTCATGGTCTCTTCGCGAGATATACGTAGGAGGGAGCAATATACTGCTTGACTCTTCGGTGAAGGTATGTTCTCGAAACTTTGACAAAAGCCCGTACCGAGCTACTGAGCGTCTCTCCTGCAGAGTCTTCCACTGGAGTTTATCTATCATCTCCGTAACGCTTTCGCGATTACTAAATGATCCTGTAACGAAGCGCGCTGCTCTCCGTTGGATCTTCTCTATGTCTTGTATCAACCCTATCTGGTACGGATCCCACACTGCTGAGCAGTATTCAAGCAGTGGGCGAACAAGCGTACTGTAACCTACTTCCTTTGTTTTCGGATTGCATTTCCTTAGGATTCTTCCAATGAATCTCAGTCTGGCATCTGCTTTACCGACAATCAACTTTATATGATCATTCCATTTTAAATCACTCCTAATGCGTACTGCCAGATAATTTGTGGTATTAACTGCTTCCAGTTGCTGACCTGCTATTTTGTAGCTAAATGATAAAGGATCTATCTTTCTGTGTATTGGCAGCACATTACACTTGTCTACATTGAGATTCAGTTGCCATTCCCTGCACCATGCGTCAATTCGCTGCAGATCCTCCTGCATTTCAGTACAATTTTCCATTGTTACAACCTCTCGATACACCACAGCATCATCTGCAAAAAGCCTCAGTGAACTTCCGATGTCATCCACCAGGTCATTTATGTATATTGTGAATAGCAACGGTCCTATGACACTCCCCTGCGGCACACCTGAAATTACTCTTACTTCGGAAGACTTCTCTCCATTGAGAATAACATGCTGCGTCCTGTTATCTAGGAACTCCTCAATCCAATCACACAATTGGTCTGATAGTCCATATGCTCTTACTTTGTTCAATAAACGACTGTGGGGAACTGTATCGAACGCCTTGCGGAAGTCAAGAAACACGGCATCTACCTGTGAACCCGTGTCTATGGCCCTCTGAGTCTCGTGGACGAATAGCGCGAGCTGGGTTTCACATGACCGTATTTTTCGAAACCCATGCTGATTCCTACAGAGTAGATTTCTAGTCTCCAGAAAAGTCATTATACTCGAACACAATACGTGTTCCTTGTGAGTAGTGTGGCTGACTTGTAATGTGCACAAGAGCTACTTTCTGTTATATCATTTTGTAGATGTGTGTCATGCTTGCCAGTTTTCTTGAAAGAAAGCAGCACAGCTCATACCCGTCTATAAGAAGGATAGTAGAAGTGATCCAAAGAACTGCTTTCCAATATCCTTGACATCGATTTGTTGTGTAATCTTAGAACATCTTCTGAGCTCCAACATAATGAAATATCTTGAACAGAATGACTTCCTTAATGCCAACCAGAATGGATTCCGAAAACATCGATCATGTGAAACCCAACTCAGACTTTTATCACATGACAGACTGAAAGCTTTCGATCAAGGCAGTCAGGAAGATGCAGTATTTCTTGATTTCCGAAAACCATTTGACTCAGTACGGCACCTATGCTTATTATCAAAAGTGCGATCATGCGGGGCAGCAAGTGAAATTTGTGACTATATTAACGACTTTTTGGCAGAAAGAACGCAGCATGTTATGCTGGGTGGACAGTCAGCGTCAGATGTGTAAGTAACTTCGAGTGTGCCCCAGACAAGTGTGTTGTGACACTGGCTGTTCATGTTGTAATGACCTTGCAGACTATGTTAATAGTAACCTCAGACATTTAACTGATGATGCGGCTAACTACAGTGAAATACTGTCTTAAAAAGAAGCTGTACAAATACTCAGTCAGATCTTGATAAGATTTCAAAGCGGTCCGAAGATTGACAACTTGCTTTAAATGTTGAGAAATGCTCAAAAATTTAAAACTGCGCGCTTCACAAAACGAAAAAACTTCGTATACAATGAATATCAGCGAGTCGCTGTTTGCAATCGCTCAACTCATACAAATACCACGATGTATCACTTTGTAGGGCTATGAAATGGAATGATCACCTAGACTCAGTTGTGGGTAAAGCAGATGGTAGACTTCGGTTTATTGGCAGAATACTGGGGAAGTGCAGTCAGTCTACAAAGGCGATTGCTTACAAAACACTCGTACGACCGGTTCTAGAATATTGCTCAAGTGAGTGGGATCTGTACCAAATAGGACTAACAGGTGATGTTGAACGTATGCAGAAAAGGCCAGCACGAAGGGTCCCAGGTATGTTTGATCCATGGGAGACTGTCACAGAGATACTGAAGAAACTGAATTGGCAGACTCTTGAAGATTGACTTACACTATCCCTAGAAAGTTTATTAACAAAGTTTCAGGTACCGGCTTTAAAGGATGACTCTACGAATATACTACAATCTTCTATGTATCGCTCACATAAGAATCGTGAGGATAAGTTGTAAGCTCCCCCTCACTTATCGACCTTAATGACAGTAAAAATTAAACTGCGTGTACCTAATGGAAATTTGGGAAAAGCAATCGTCACCGAAGTTAATTTGTCGGTAAAGAGGGAGGAAAGGGTTACATCTAAATGAAAGGAAAAATGAAAATGGAATTGGTGGAAATTAATTTTGAAAAAGGGCAAAGTTAATGAAGAAAGTAAATGTGCGGCCGTTACGTTTACAATTAACTGGCGTTAATTAGATATTTGAGATTTGGGGGAAATTAAGGTCTCCAGTCTTATGGACAACTACTATAATAACTGAAAAAGAAAGGTTATTGCACATTTAATTAGCACTAAAAGTACCGAGCGAGGTGGCGCAGTGGTTACACACTGGACTCGCATTCGGGCGGACGACGGTTCAATCCCGGGTCCGGCCATCCTGATTTAGGTTTTCCGTGATTTCCCTAAATCGCTCCAGGTAAATGCCGGGATGGTTCCTTTCAAAGGGCACGGCCGACATCCTTCCCCGTCCTTCCCTAATCCAATGAGACCGATGACCTCGCTGTCTGGTCTCCTTCCCCACAAACAACCAACCAACCAGCACTAAAAGTGTGGCAACTGAAGGCTGACACGTGTTGTGTGAAAACTGAGTGTTTGTCAGAAGTAATAAATTTCGCTAAACACTGACTTAATTTAGCAAAAGAATTAATAAAACCGGAAAATTGAAAGTTAATTTAGTGACTGAAATTAATAGTGAACTTTGTATCTGAAGCACTACTAAATTCAATAAAATAAGGTTAGTCTTGGGCTACCTCAATAATCATTTCAAAAGCTACTTGAATCTACACCATTTAGAAATAAGAGATTTAACTTTGAACTTGAATTAAATGATTTTGAACAATTAACAATAGTAAAATTTAGTACGTGCCAAGCTGAGCTGCAGTCACAGGTAAGCTAAAATATGGTAACAAAACTCGCACTCTTAATTTGTGCTTGTGTAATCTAAATATTGTAGCCAGCTATGACTACCTTAACTGAACTTTGAAAATAAAGCAGTGAAAACGAATGATATTACTCTAATGCTGGCGTTTGAATTTCAGCAACACTCGAGTTCATTTCGGAAAAGGAAGGTACCCTGCTTGGTAATACAGTTGGGACAATGAGCAACAAAGGTTCATGCTAAGTTGCTGTATTTTAGTGATGTTAATGGAATAGTTTGAAATATGAGGTCTGCCATACAGTTCTAAAACTTAACAGGCTTTCAGTCTTCCCTGTCGGTTGATTGAAGGTTTGAAGTCGTCGATCGAGGAGGTGGCGACAACCACTTATTGTCGGCCGTAGCTGTTGCAGAAGCTGGATGTTGGCGCGCCTTCTTCTCGACACGGTCACCAGGAGAAACGGGCTCTTGATGTGTGCCAGCTAATGTTTCCCGTCCGCGACACCGTGCCAGAAACTATCATAGCAAGTCGAGAGCAATTACATGCTGCCAAACCCCTGAAACGCGGCAACTCGCGGGAGCGTCACTCAACACATCTGCTCCACCGCCCTACTCCCGCCAGACTCCCCTCTGCCCGCGCTCCACGCGGCAGAGTTAACACTACCAAAGATCCTAAACAATTTAGTTCTCCACACGACCTATCGATGTAATCGTTCGATAGCATAGTTTTCCCTAGGCAAGACCCAGCATAATATACAAATAATATTTACAAAATATTACATCGATATAAATACATATATATATATATATATATATATATTATATATATATATATATATATATATATATATATATACAAATAGTAAAACAATTACAACATATAAAGACACAGAAATGTCATATCTTCAGGTAACAAAATAAGGAAAAAATTTATAGTACTGCAGATGGAAATAGGAGGATATGCATTTCCAGCGTTACAAAATTTTGAGTAATCACTCCACTCACAGAGGCATTCAATCATTCTTCCCGTGTTCCGTACATGAATGGAACGGGCAGATACTCCAATAACTGGTGCAATGAGATGTATCCTCTGCCATGCACTTCACGATGGTTTAGGGACTATTGATGTAGATGTAGATGAAAGGTGTTTTGTATTTTATTAAAGTATTGCTCAAGGTACTTACTGTTAAGATTACCTTTAATCTACCTGCCTTGCGTATTATGTAGTGTTTTGCATTTTATGATAATAGTGTTTATTCATCGTTCATCACCCTTTTGATGGTGTTTGCATTTCACTAGAATACGGCTGGGCCTTAGTACTTGCCCAATTGGTTTTATTTTGTTACTATGCTGTTAATGCTTTCAGTCCTTGTCAAGTCATTTTTTTAATGCATTGGTTTTATATTTAAGTAGAATAGTAATAGAATAGAAGAATAGAATTTAAGTAGAATATATATATATATATATATATATATATATATATATATATATATGTATGTATTTACTAGGCCCATGTGGGTTTGTTGGGTACCCCCTTCAGGTGCCTCCCTGGGTGGCGGATAGGGGAAAGCTTCCTAGATATAGGTGGTACTGGGGAAATGAAATACCCAGCACGGAGCAAAAACCAATAAACCCAGTGGTGTCTGTTCAGCATCTGGCGGCCAGTGGTCAGCGTCTGTTCCTCTAGTTTAGGCGGCTGCACAAAATCTTCTCGAACTCAAAAATCGAGTCGTATACCTGTGGTCTCAACAGAGATCACCACAAAAATTAAAATTCAACTTGAACGCGTGATGGAAAAGGAGACCACAGAGTCACTACCCCAGGCACCAGTCGATAGACTGGATTCACCTGATCTTCGGATTCTGGGGGATCAGGGACACCATGCGGAGAAGAATCGGAGCTTCTCAAAAACTCCTCACACTCTCAAAACGAAACGTAAAAATTTTATTGGTACAATTAATGTGAACACCATCACTAAAACAGGCAACTTAAAGTAACTTACCAATGCAATGGGAAAATTTAACCTGAAAATCACTGCACTGCAAGAGACAAGATTCACAGATGAAGGACACTTTAACACAGAGAATTACAGGATCTACAAGGGCAAACCTGCCATAAAAGTAAGAGACAAACTACCACTTTTCGGAACAGGATTCGCCGTACACACTTCCGTACTCGACTCAGTTATTGACTTCACGTCTCCCAATGAAAGAGTCTCCCTGTTATCAGTAGAGTCAGCTATTAAAGCATACACTCTGATCAATGTGCACGCCAGCCGGAGTGGCCGAGCGGTTAAAGGCGCTACAGTCTGGAACCGCACGACCGCTACGGTCGCAGGTTCGAATCCTGCCTCGGGTATGGATGTGTGTGATGTCCTTAGGTTAGTTAGGTTTAAGTAGTTCTAAGTTCTAGGGGACTTATGACCACAGCAGTTGAGTCCCATAGTGCTCAGAGCCATTTGAACCATTCAATGTGCACGCCCCCACAAATCAACACAATAAAATCTACCCTGAAACAGTGGACAATTTCTGGGAAACACTAGAAGAAACAACAAATAAAGTACCTAGGCACCATGTGAAAATCTTAGTAGGCGATTTTAACGCACAATTAGGGAAGGAAAGAAAATTCAGAGATACCACTGGACCCCACACCAAACACAAACATACCAACAAGAATGGTGAAAAACTAATCGACTTCTGCAGAAACTTTGGACTTAAAATAATGAGTACCCAGTTTCAAAAACCTGCACATAAATTAACCACATGGAGATCACCCAGTCTTAGACAGGGTGAATACCAAATAGACCATGTCGCAATTTCCAAAGAAAACATAAAAGAAATTCAAAACATCAGAACCCGCAAAGGTGTCTTTGAATCAGATCATTATCTTCTCCAAATAAAAACAAAATTCCAACCCAACAGAATGCTAAAAAGGCCACCCAAAAGTACCAAACCAGATCCGGAATATCTGCAACTCAACAAAGAAAAAATCATCATGCAAATTAATCAGGAAAAATCAACAAACTGGAAGAAACTAACAGAGAAAATTCAGGAAGCCCTCAAATTAGGACAACCCCCTCGCAACAGGAAACATCGCTGGTGGAATGCAACCTGTGATGAGGCAGTCGACAACGGAATAACTGCATGGAAAAAATTTAGCAGTCACAAAACTGAAGAAAACTGGGAGAACTTTCTTAAAACCCAAAAACAGACCTCAAAAATAATTATAAAAGAAAAACGGGGATATGACAACAACAGACTCTCTGAAATCCAGCAGGGTTTCATCAAAAATAATACAAGAAATTTTTATAAGACTTTCAGAGAAAATTTACAGGGATACCAAGCACCTAGCTTGTGCTTCAAGAAACCCGATGGCTCTTTGGAAACCAACACGAAAAATAACTGCAAAATCTTAGCGCAATATTTCAGTTCCCTCCTCAACTGCGAACCACCACAAGAAAAACTTGTCTTCTCTTCTCCAGTATTCACACACCCAGACTCACAGGCCCCGGATCTTGAAGAAATTATGGAGATAATCAAGCAGTTGAAAAATAACAAAGCACCAGGAGAAGATGGGATCATTGCTGAGTTCTGGAAACTAAACGATCCTATACTTATGCAGAAATTACACCATATAATGTCAGACATATGGATAACGGAGCAGATACCAGAGGACTGGAAATGCGCTCTAATTCACCAGCTACACAAAAAGGGCGACAAGACAGACATGAACAATTACAGAGGAATATCCCTGCTCCCAGTCGCTTACAAAATCCTTTCCAAAGCGCTTTTAAACAGGATAGAATCCCAAGCAGATACACTAATTGGTGAATACCAGACCGGATTCAGAAAAGGACGCTCATGTGCGGAACAGATCTGGTGCTTAAAGACAATATTACAAATGAGGAAATGCAGAAACATAGTAGTTACATTCATCGACTTCAGGAAAGCATATGAACCCTGTTTAAAATCATGGAAGAATTTGGGATCGACCGAAAGACACGAAAAATCACAGAACAGACACTTACGGGAACAACGGCCAAAGTGAAATTCATGGGCGAAGTATCAGAACCCTTCGAAATCAAATCTGGAGTCCCACAGGGGGACGGACTATCCACAATCATTTTCAATATTGTTCTAGAAAAGATAATCAGGGAATGGGAACCTCACGTAAAGGGTATCCAAATTGGTATCAAGAAAGAGAACCGAATTAAAGTCAAGTGCCTTGCTTTCGCTGACGATATTGCAATTATCACCAATAACAGAACAGAACCGATTCACGCAGTGGAAAAACTACATGAAATTTCACAAAAAACCGGCCTACAGATATCTTATGAAAGCACCCAATATGTGGAAAGGCAGCCAGAAAATAAGTCCCCTTTAATAACAAAATATGGTAAAATTGCACAAGTCTGCCATTTTAAATACCTCGGTGGAACTATACAGTCCTCAGGATTAAACCGAATTGCCAATGAACAAAGAATCACCAAGCTCCAGAAGGCCTACAAGCTAATATGGACGCATTACAACAAGAAGTGCATTTCGACAGATGCAAAACAAAGGCACTATACAACAGTGATTCTTCCAGAAGCAATCTATGCAGCTGAAACAATGGTGATTGATGGTCATTCAAAAATTAAGGAAATAGAAAAGCTGAAAGAAAAATTCTCAGGAAGATTTACGGTCCAATCAACAAAAATGGCATTTGGATGAAGAGAATACAAAACGAACTCTATAGAAAGATCAACATAGTAACAGATGAAATCAGAAAGCGCCGAGCCAAATTTTATACACACATCTACAGGATGGAAGACTCCAGAACAGCAAAGAAATTATTCAATATTATAACAAGGAATAAATGTGGCACAGAATGGCTGAAAGAAGTCCAGAGGGAACTACGGCAGATCAACATAAAAAAGCTCGAAGATCGCACCGAGTGCCGGCACAAAATCACAAGTGTGAAGTTTGGGGAAAGAACATCGCGTCAGCCTGGTAAAAAATGGACAGAGGAACGGAAGAAGGAGCATTCTGAGAGGATGAGGAGGTTTTGGGAAGCAAAGAAGAAAAACATCCGAAGATGAAATTATGAATTCAAGTTCAATCGCAATCCCAAAGGGGAACAATCGTTATAATAATGATAATAATAATAACAACATATACTAGGGTAATCCCAAAAGAAAGGTCTCCATTTTTTATAAGTACATAGACCTGTTTATTGCTACAATGGTTTACATCAGTTTACAGCTTGAACATTTAGCTGTTTTTCGACATAATCCCCATTTCTGTCGATGCATTTTTGTAGACGCTTTGGCAGTTTTTGTATGCCCATGTCATACCAGCTCGCCGCCATGCTGTTCAGAATGTTATGAACTGGCGTGACGGTTGCTTGGTCTCAGGTGTAAAGTGGTGTGCTCAGGTTTCGTCACCCGTGACAATTGAGTCCAGAAAGTTGTCCTGTTCGTCTGCAAGGCGTTGAAGAAATGCGCGGGAAGCATCAACTCGTTGCCGCATGTGGTCCTCTGTCAGCATTCGTGGCACCCATCATGCGCACACCTTCCGGTAGTTCAACGTTTCCGTTAAAATTCTGTGAGCAGTGCTTCGGGAAACCTCAGGAACCAGCGTGCAGCGATATGAACATATGATCCGCCAATCTTCACGTATGCTTTGCTCAACCTTCAACACTGCCTCCTCAGCAATTGACAGGTCTCCCGCTCCTTTGTTAGTCGTGAATTTCGGTCCGACGAGCTGCAAACTCTCTACACCACTTACGAACATTTTTGACTTCCATGCACGACTCACCATACACTTCCGTCAATTGGCGATGGATTTCAATCGGCGCAGTGCCCTTTGCGTTCAAAAGACGAATAACTCCGCGCAATTCGTACATAGCGGTACCATACAACGGGAGCTGAATTCTCAACGGCTGCGAAGCCTAGACTGAGCGCCTCAGCGCGGCGTGCGCATGTTTACACACAGCGCGTGAAGCACTCTTCGTAACAGTGTGTCCAACTGCCACACAAATAGAGTTCTGTACGTATAAAAAAATAGGAGACCTTACTTTTGGGATTACCCTCAAATATATATATATATATATATATATATATATATATATATATATATATATATATATATATACAGGGTGCTACAAAAAGGTACGGCCAAACTTTCAGGTAACATTCCTCACTCACAAATAAAGAAAAGATGTTATGTGGACATGTGTCCGGAAACGCTTAATTTACATGTTAGAGCTCATTTTAGTTTCGTCAGTATGTACTGTACTTCCTCGATTCACCGCCATGATTTCATACGGGATACTCCACCTGTGCTGCTAGAACATGTGCCTTTACAGGTACGACTCAACATGTGGTTCATGCACGATGGAGCTCCTGCACATTTCAGTCGAAGTGTTCGTGCGCTTCTCAACAACAGATTCGATGACCGATGGATTGGTAGAGGCGGACCAATTCGATGGCCTCCACGCTCTCCTGACCTCAACCCTCTTGACTTTCATTTATGGGGGCTTTTGAAAGCTCTTGTCTACGCAACCCCGGTACCAAATGTAGAGACTCTTCGTGCTCGTATTGTGGACGGCTGTGATACAATACGCCATTCTCCAGGTCTGCATCAGCGCATGAGGGATTCCATGCGACGGAGGGTGGATGCATGTATCCTCGCTAACGGAGGACGTTTTGAACATTTCCTGTAACAAAATGTTTGAAGTCACGCTGGTACGTTCTGTTGCTGTGTGTTTCCATTCCATGATTAATGTGATTTGAAGAGAAGTAACAAAATGAGCTCTAACATGGAAAGTAAACGTTTCCGGACACATGTCCACATAACATATTTTCTTTCTTTGTGTGTGAGGAATGTTTCCTGAAAGCTTGGCCGTACCTTTTTATAACACCCTGTATATATATATATATATATATATATATATATATATATATATATATATATATATGTGTGTGTGTGTGTGTGTGTGTGTGTTGCAGGACAGATTAGCCATTATTTAATGCGTTATATATTATGGACTTCATGTAGAGCTTTAGTCGACCCATTCGCTATACAGATTTTGTAATTCATCTGTAAGAAAAGGTGTTTATATTTAAAAGACAGGAAGGAAGTTGATTACATCAAGTCCGTGTTACGGTGCTTGTCACTTGCTGTTTTCCGTACTAGGTGCTGGTGTGATAATTGTTCTGTTATTTGTTCCTAGTATATAAAAATTTTATACTTCAAAATTTTGTTTTCGCTTGATCATGGTTAGTGTTTTATCATTGGACCTGCAGCCGTTTGTGTAATTGTTAAGTGTAATTATTGCTTTCATCAACTGGAATTCTTAATATCTAACTGTTTAATTTAAAAGTAAGCAGCAGTTCCAATGAGAACATATTTTCGGCCTCGTTGTGGTAGTCCTGTATTATTGGGTCTTAAGCCGTTTGCGCGGTTACTGAAAATAATTTTTTCTTGACCTGTAACTTTGATAAGTGTTTGTAGTGTACCTACTTGTAACCTTAAATTATATTAAATTACGGTGAATCACACCTTTTATTGGGCTTAAGTTGATTTTGCAGTTGCTAAGTATAATCAATTCATTTCTAGAATTTTCTGTTAACGAGGAACGCCACAGAGTGATTAACAATTTGGTTGCAACTGCTGAGTTCTTGAAATATCCGATAATTTCATTTGGGCAATCCGTTGTGGGCGGCATTTGTTGTTTCTTAATTATCTCTTTACTCTTTGCGTTTCAAGTATTGGATTATAAAGATTTTAGTGGTTTTTAATAATAAATTGTTGTTAAAGAATACTTTATTTTCTGGTGCCGTTACCCTACCAGTCCCCAACCATCTCCGTACTACCCCAGTCCTTTTTGTGCAGCTAGTTCGCACGTTCGCCGCTCATTCATTGCCCACTGTGAGTGGATTGGAAACGTCCACAACACAGCAACACAAGGCGGTTTGCCGTTCAGCAGGTGCAATTCAGTTACAAGACAATTCAGTTACAACTGTGCGTCAACCTTTTCTTCACAATCGGCTTGTTTGCACAGAATCACGCCCTCAGAGCTAGCCTGATCTTTCGTTATGTGACTATTTTATGTTTTTTGAAAGAAAGGCTCCATCTATGTGCCTCCCTTTCCAACAAAAACAGAATGAACCGCGATGCCACATAACAACTGCAGTCGACGCAGAAATTCCAGACATACTCTCATAAGCGTGGGACGAGTTTCATATTGTTAGGAAGTACATCTTGAGTCCTGTGGAGGACGCATTGACACATAAATTAAGCCTTTGATCCTAACCTTAAGGGTCCGCAGCTCGTGGTCGTGCAGTGGCGTTCTCGCTTCCCACGCCAGGGTTCCCGGGTTCGATTCCCGGCGGGGTCAGGGATTTTCTCTGCCTCGTGATGACTGGGTGTTGTGTGATGTCCTTAGGTTTGTTAGGTTTAAGTAGTTCTAAGTTCTAGGGGACTGAGGACCATAGATGTTAAGTCCCATAGTGCTCAGAGCCATTTGAACCATTTTTTTTTTGTCCAGCTAGGTGTTCGTGATCCGTCGGTCACTTCGAGTGAGAGTGTCTGCACGTTCTACTACTATCACAGACGCCACAGCTGTGTGCAACCGACCGGCACGTTGGAGGTCGGACAGCTTCAGTACATCCTCGTCCAACGAATCACATGCTTTTGTTGACTCTCAGGTCTCTGTAGACATTCTATAAGCGCCTATGAATCCAGAATGAGATTTTCACTCTGCAGCGGAGTGTGCGCTGATATGAAACTTCCTGGCAGATCAGAACTGTGTGCCGGACCGAGACTCGAACTCCGAGACTCCGAGCCTCTAACTCCCGAGTTCGATTCTCGGTCCGGCACACAGTTCTAATCTGCCAGGAAGTTTCATATCAGCGCACACTCCGCTGCAGAGTGAAAATCTCATTCTGAAAACATCCCCCAGGCTGTGGCTAAGTCATGTCTCCGCAATATCCTTTCTTCCAGGAGTGCTAGTTCTGCAAGGTTTGCAGGAGAGCTTCTGTGAAATTTGGAAAGTAGGAGACGAGGTACTGGCGGAAGTAAAGCTGTGAGGACGGGGCGTGAGTCGTGCTTGGGTAGCTCAGACGGTAGAGCACTTGCCCGCGAAAGGCAAAGGTCCTGAGTTCGAGTCTCGGGCCGGCACAGAGTTCTAATCTGCCAGGAAGTTTCATATCAGCGCACACTCCGCTGCAGAGTGAAAATCTCATTCTGAAAACATCCCCCAGGCTGTGGCTAAGTCATGTCTCCGCAATATCCTTTCTTCCAGGAGTGCTAGTTCTGCAAGGTCTGCAGGAGAGCTTCTGTGAAATTTGGAAAGTAGGAGACGAGGTACTGGCGGAAGTAAAGCTGTGAGGACGGGGCGTGAGTCGTGCTTGGGTAGCTCAGATGGTAGAGCACTTGCCCACGAAAGGCAAAGGTCCCGAGTTCGAGTCTCAGTCCGGCACACAGTTTTAATCTGCCAGGAAGTTTCGTCTATTTGCGACGCTCTGATTAGCCCTCAAAGGAAACTCAGTGACAACTCTCCCCTTGGTCTGTACCTTCGTTAGAGAAACCATTTTGAAGGCTACATATGGCACCGCCACTTATTGGAATTTCATAAAACTACAGGGCCCGAAGCGGCAACATTCTGCGATGTCCCACAACAATTTCCACTTTTTTGAACGGAAATTTGTAGAGAAAGTTTTTGGATTATTTTTGAACGCTCGTTGTAACTGCTAGGAATTGAACCAGTTTGTATACAGGACAATTCATAACTGATCTGTCACAGCTCCACAGAAGGGCTCATAGCATTATCAAAGCTATGCATACCAATCTTTCCATATGAACATATTGTAAATTAAAAAAACCACTCCATCTACAGGCCACAAATGACCCATCGGGACCATCCGACCGCCGCGTCATCCGCGGTGGTGGACGCGGATAGGAGGGGCGTGTGGTCAGCACACCGGACTCCCGGCCGATATGATGGTATTCTTGACCGAAGGCGCTACTATTCGGTCGAGTAGCTCCTCAGTTGGCATCACGAGGCTGAGTGCACCTCGAAAAATGGCAGCAGCGCATGGCAGCCTGGATGGTGACCCATCCAAGCGCTTAACTTCGGGAATCGGTGTATCCACTGCGGCAAGGCTGTTGCCCACATATTGTAAATAAAAGTGCAATATTTCATTCACTTCATAGATGTCTGACGTGTTAAGCTACCTTGTAAATTGTTGACTACAATAACCACGAAGAAGACGAAGTAAAGGATTCTCCGAACGATGGAAGCAGAAAACATACGACGGACGAAGTAAGAACGAAATAACACCGGTGGAGAGGGCATTCCTGACCAATAGAAATCGGCTAGTCTCAAATGGTTCAAATGGCTCTGATCACTATGGGACTTAACACCTGAGGTCATCAGTCCCCTAGAACTTACAACTAATTAAACTGAACTAAGCTAAGGACATCACACACATTCATGCCCGAGGCAGGATTCGAACCTGCGACCGTAGCGGTCGCGCGGTTCCAGACTGTAGCGCCTAGAACCGCTCGGCCACCACGGCCGGCTAGGCTAGTCTCAAACATAAGCCTCAATCTAAGGGGAAATTTGTGACATTGTATGTTTCGAACACGACATAGTGAGGTAATATCTCATGAGCTATGGGAAATCTGGAAAGAAAGACAATTGAAGCATCTGAGATGAGCTTCTACAGAAGGGTGTCAAAAAATAGATGGACTGATAAGGCATAAGAAAGTTTCCAGCAGAAACGACGAACAAAGGAACATACGGAAAACACTGACAGGAAGAGGGAACAGGACGATAGGACGTATTTCAAGACTTCAGGGAACAATTAGAAGGAGCTGTAGAGTTTAGAGGGCAAAACCTGTACGAAAAGGCGGCGAATTGAATACATACAACAAATAATTGAGGACATGGGAGAAAAAGTGGCAGGAGTCTGCATTCCGGCGTCACGGTACAGTTCGACCCCTCTTGACCTTTCACAAAGAGGGACGCGCTCTTTTATTGGAATTCGGCGCTGTTCGGGATTAAAGTGGTTCAGCAACCGCACTTTCGAGATTCATTTAGAGCCACAAAGCGATTCGTGAAGAGCCGCCCTGGAAACGCTGAATGAGAAATCAGGTTATTCTCCTCGCTGGCAATTACTGGCTCTCTCCGTGTGCAGCTGGACGCTTTCAGCGATGCGATTACGGCTCTTCAAAAGGCGACGCGTTCATTAAAAATCCGTATTAGCGCTGCTAGTTATCATTGCAGTTTCTACGAAAATTATTTTCTTGTCGTTAACATCGCATCACACAGCTCTTCATTTCACACAGTTTAATTCTCGTCGAGTCATAAAAGACCGCTGCTAGGAGATTTAGCGCTAATTTTCATCGTGACACAATTCTGGCGTGCCCGTAGCGTGTATTATAGACTTCCTGGAAACGACGTGGATTTAGCGATATTATTCAGCAAGGTAGTTGCTAATCATGGTTTTTCCTGTATATGACGATGATTTGATATTCACCTGCATGCAACCGCTGCACTGGCAAATGCCGTTTCCTATGATGTTCATTTTCTTGCTTACAAGAAGAGGACAAAAGTGAAATAACATAGGCTACGCATGTTTATGTAATACAAGCGATCTTTCCATTTAGTCCAAAGAACTTCCTTCTGAAACTAAAATTGCTAAATATTATTTAATTCATGATGATCGGTTTCGACAGAAGCTTGCTGTCACGTGATGTACAAACGTAACAAAGCATAAATGACACTAAATGAGAATTTTATAATGTCGTAAAAGAAAAATTTTCCAGAAGTTGGGGAATACACTGTAAATAATTACATACTCTCTAAAATTTAAAGTGCATATAGGTCAATCATGTAGCGAGAACACATTCCAGTCATACGCATTCACCTTAGCAACAAATACGGTGGTAACTGTGTAATATATTATCGTCTTCTCATTGCTGACGAAATACTGCGTTTATGAGTGGAATGCGTTCCCGATATGCGACTGACTTATTTTGCACTTTAAATTTATAAAAGTATGTAATTTATTTATTGTACGTTACCCAACATCTGCAAAATTGTCCTTTGTGATCATCATTAAATTTCCCTTTTAATGCCATTTCTCCTTTGTCACGTTTGTAAATCAGATGATGACAGCAGGCTTCTGTCGAAGTGGGTCATCGTAAAGTATATTATATTTAGCGATCTCGGCTTCAGAAGCAAACTCTTTCCATTAAGGGGCTCCGGAACGCCCTATACTTGCAATGTTAAAATAACGCTTATAAATTACATCTTTCCTCACAAAGTATTTGAGGTAGGAAGTCGAAATTTTTAAAGATTATTTATTGGAATATGGGCTGCAACTTAACACAGGGATTTTACAAAATTTTAGTTCAGTTATTAAAGATGATTTTTTTTCAATTGTAATGAAAATTCACAACATTTTTTTGCAATTTTTTATTTATATATTCAAAAATATACAGTTTTTTGGAAAAAAGGCTGTGTTAAATTATGCAGAAGGTACTGTGTAACATTTACTGAAAGTTTGAAACAAATATGTTGGAAGATCCTTAGAAAACATGTAATTAGTATGAGAAAATAAAAGTTTTGGGAATCGAGCGACAAAGATTGGATTAACTTTTTAGTGCATTCCAGGTCCATAGGATGGATTGTTTTTTCATTCACATCCGATTCGCCCATAAAACATTCATAGTTTTCACTCATTGAACCAAGCTTCTTCTGTGAAGTATTTTCTTTCCCACTTTGACTGCTATGGGCAGGTGTACTTGAGAGGTTAGGTTCACTCACTTGGTTATCGTCTTTATTGTTTACAGTAATAACACATACCTTTGGCTTTCCAACATTTCTCCTTTTCTTAAAAGCCTTCAGAGGATTTCTAATAACTTTACTTTTACTCATTATTATACTTCAACAAAACAGAGACTCAAGAAACAGAATTAATTACGAATATTTTCGAGATAACGAGAGTGTAAATAAACATGAAACAATCGACAATCACACCAGCGATATATATTGAACCATCACAGGTTAGCCACAACATATACTTTATCTCACATCACTAAAATGTACCTGATGAACGCGGACGTTAATAATAACACCATTTGACAGCAGTTTAACAGCGCCACAGTAGGTCACGCCCATGTAGCACACATTTCAAAAAAAAAATTAAAAATAGTTGTAGTGTTCGGAATTGAATAAATTATATATCTATTAAAAGGTAATAGTCTGCAGATTCAGAAAACGCAAAAAAGTAAAAATTGAACTTTTCATGATTTTGAGCCTTTCCGGAGCCCCTTAAAAAGTGTAATTGATACAAATCAGTCCATTATCAAAAGGTTATATTTCTGCTCGTAAAACTAATGCATATCGTCAGTAAATAGCTCAGTGCTTACCAGGAGAGACAATTTTATACAGGCTGATCTCCAATTCGATCGACACAATTTTGGACGTTGCTCAGGCATATCTTATGAGTATTGTGGTACAAGGGACTGCGGCTCCGTAGTATAGAGTAACTGCTTTTTCTTTCACTGCTTATCTAATTTACCGTAGCATCCGTGTTAAAAATGGTTGAGTCTGCTGCCCTATATCCGTGAGCGGCTTCTCGTCTGGCAGCAGGCAGAGAGTAACCTTTCATTGGCCGGGGGGTTAGAGGTGGGAAGTTGGCGAGCTCATCGCCCCGGCTGCTTTTACTCAGAGAAAAATCCCAGGTACCCAATTCGTTGGCAAGGTGAGAGGACCTGAGCGACTGGAACGAGGAAAAGTTTCTGTTCGAATCCGGGACCGAACGTAGGACTTTCGAGGTCGGAGTCAAGCACTGTACTCGATAGACCACCACTGCTCTTCAGTAACTGTAGTACACTAAAAAAGAAAAAAAAAACCTGCATCACAGTGAGAATGTCGACTGTAGACGCCGTGTACCTTGTTTTCTACCAGACTTGTTCCATTTACTCACACTACTTAGTCTTGAGATCAGTAATGTCCAATTCTCTCCACCAAGCTTGCATTCAGCACATCTCGAGTGCTTGAGAACTGCTTTTACGTGCAATGTTAATTGTGTATGTATTCACTCAATGCAGTGGAAGAGCTAAGCAATGCAACGACGAAAAGACGATGAATCCTCAGAGACTGCAATCACATATCAGAAATTTTTCTTCTTCTAATATTATAAACAATTAAGCGATCAAGATGCACAAATATTGTCCTCATAGCACACATGTCGCTATGAAATTGCGAGAGATATCATTACTATATCGTTGTCCTACGAAAATTCGGGAAAACTACCGGATGTCAGTAACTTCTTCCTACGTTACTTCGGCACAAAGTCTTCTGGCAGTTCATAGAATGAAGGCTTTCACGGCAGGTGTTGTCATCACATAACATTTCCGGGCTGAGATGCAGTGGTCCATACATAAGACTCTCCCCTGACGTTTCGCCTTCGACTGTGGAAGGCATCCTCAGAGGATGGGTGATTAAAACGTTAATAGACAGGGCGCACAAAATATGTGAACCAGCTCACTTAGATGATGAGATCGAACATCTTAGAGCGACCTTAAAGAAGAGTGGGTATTCCAAGAGAGTGATAGATCGTGCACTACGCCATAGACTGACAACCAGGACGGACGAGGATCGACACCAACCTAAGGGGAAAGTGTTCTTACCATTCATCAGTAAGGTCACTGATCGTATTGGAAAAAATTTAAGCAAGTACGATGTGGAAACTGTTTTCAGACCCACTACGAAAATAAAACAATGTTTAAAATCCGCAAAAGATAAGCGACATCCTCTAGCTACACCAGGTGTCTATAAAATTCCGTGCAGTTGTGGAAAGGTCTATATGGCACAACAAAAAGGAGCGTCAACACCCGTGTGGGTGAACATTAAACGAACTGCCGCCTCGGACATATTGATAAATCGGCTGTAGCGGAACATGTGTTTGAGGGAGGTGATCATGAAATAAAGTTTTGTGAAACGACCGTCATAGCAAAGACGTCGCATTATTATGCGCGAATGTACAGAGAGGCCATTGAGATTGCCAAACACTGCAATGATTTTAATAGAAAAGATGAAGGCATAAGTTGGATAAGGTATGGATGTCAACACTGCAGCAATAGCGTGACAATAGATTAGTTTCAATTGAGAAGTTGGCAATATCAGAGATCATAGCGCTCGCTAGTGCTCTCGTTGCAGTTCGCCGATTGTCCCTCGGAGGATGCCTTCCGCAGTCGAAGGCGAAACGTCAGGGGAGAGTCTTATGTATGGACCACGGCATCTCAGCCCGGAAATGTTATGTGATGTCTTCTGGCTGTGTTTACTTTTATATTGACGATAGTACACTACTTGCCAGATTAGCCGCGGGCGCTAATGCGCTGCTTCCTGGACTCACATAGGCGCACTGGCCCAGGATCGAATCCACCCGGCGGATTAACGACGAAGGATGTGGTTCTTAGGTGGTTTTCCACATACCAATTGGGGAATATCGGGCTGGCTCCCACGTCCTGCCTCATTTACACGATTCGCAGATATTTAAAAAACGTTCGCACTGTTAACTAGGGTAGACTCATTCCGTCGCGAGGGGTGTGGGGTGGCAACAGGAAGGGCATCTGGCCACCCTCTGACACCGCCAACCCCATATTAACACGGCCGACCCCGCGTTGAAGTGGGACAAAGGCGCAAGGAAATGATGATGATGATTGACGATGGTATACTAAGCTTCTTACGTAAGATCCTTCCGGCGCATGCGAGGTATACACGGCCATGGTGTTTCACCGCAGACTCCTGTTGACATTGTCAAGTGTATACTGGCAAGGGTACTTTTTTCGTCCCTGGTATCATTCGCTCTGGGCTCCGAAGTGATCTACCAGGACTTTCGAACGGTGGATGGGTTTAAAGTTCTCTTTACATAATACCTGTTTCAAATGAAGGAGTTCGTTTTACTAAATTCCTCCCTGCCTTGCTTGTTGAGGTTATTCATCAACCTAATTTTACATTTCGTCATGTTAATCTACATGAAACTGCCGTACACAGGGTTTTCCTCTCTTGCCTTATCTAGTTTATTAGTGCCTAAGTGGCTCCTTCGTGTTTGTCTCTCTCTCTCTCTCTCTCCCTCTCCCCCCCCCCCCCCCTCTTTCTCTATGATGATGATCATGGCGACTTTGCATTACCGTCTGATGAAAAGTCTTCACACAAGGAATTGGAAAACCCCACATACTCAACATCAAGTAAGACCACTACTATGATTCATCAAAATGTTAGAATTCGTAGTTGCAAATTTCAGCCAAAACTAAAGTTCCCAGAATAAAATTTTAACTGTGCACCGGAGTGTGCGCTGATTTTAAACTTCCTGGCAGATTAAAACTGTGTGCTCGACCGAGACTCGAGCTCGGGACCTTTGCCTCTTGCGCGCAAGTACTCTACCAGTAATGCTAGTCCTTCAAGTTTCGCAGGAGAACTTCTCTGTAGGTAGGAGACGAGGTACTGGTGGAAGTAAAATTGTGAGAAGGGGGTCGTGAGTCGTACTTGGGTAGCTCAGTTGGTAGAGCACTCGCCTGCGAAAGGCAAAGGTCCCGAGTTCGAATCTCCGTCGGGCACACAGTTTTAATCTGCCGGGAAGTTTCAAAACTATAGTTCATATGTGATTATTTTCCACCAGATAGAATATTCCAAAAAAACACGACCCCTTGCGATATTTCGGAATATTTGTTCTGAAGCGTCGCTGCTTGGCAACGGCCTTGCCGCAGTGTATACGCCGGTTCCTGTGGGATCATCGAAGTTAAGCGCTGTCGGGTGTGGTCGGCGCTTGTATGGGTGACCATCCAGACCGCCATGCGCTGTTGCCATTTTTCGGGGTGCACTCAGCCTCGTGATGCCAATTGAGGACCTACTCGACCGAATAGTAGCGGCTTCGGCCAAAAATACCATCTTACGACCGGTAGTGCGGAGTGCTGACCCCGCGCCCCTCCTATCCGCATCCTCCACCGAGGATGACACGGCGGTCGGACGGTCCCGGTAGACCACTCGTGGCCTGAAGAAGGAGTGAGTGAAGCTTCGCTGCTTGGTACGTTTTGCTGAGTGAGGCTAGTATTTGATTTCTCACCTGAATGGAGTGGGTCCGGAGCGTTAGGCAGTCCCGTAAGGTCGTGAGAAGGCTTGTCATGGTGTCTGAGTAGCAGGAAATGGGTGTCTTCCGGACGACCGCCAATTTTAACGGCAATAGTCCTGTTTCTCAAAATGCTCATTGCGGACAGCTGCTGGCGCTAATCTGCTTGCCGGAGACACGGACGTAGAGTGAACTTTTCAATGAAATCCTGCATAAATGCTTTATTTGCGGATTTATCAGGAGATGCAAGATTTACGGTTCCCGTTATCTATGGCCTAAACAAGCTTTTGAACAGGTGAGTGTTTACATTCGGTGTCAAGATAACTGTTTCCTAGGATCACGCGATGTAACGCGATGTCTGCCCTAGAAGCAATATCAACCCATATATTGTATACTCATATATGACTTGGAAACGTATTGAACCTGATGGTCAAAGTCTTACATTTTGCATATGTGTGTGTGTGTGTGTGTGTGTGTGTGCGGGTATGTGTGATGTGTACACATATTCCTCAAGTTTAGACGTTAATTATTTAAGAATGAACGTTGCAGCGGAGACATTTCCAGAACGGATACACACTAATGGGCTCGGCTTATCGATCGACCAGTCAGTCGACGTTACCTTCACACGTAATCACATTACTTATACAACAGCGTCTACACAGATTGGACTATTTGAAACATCATTTTAGTTTTCAGCTAAATTCATAGGTCTTTATTTCTATTGTCGACTGTCAAGGGCACGACACGAAGAAGGGCTTGTTATTAACAGTGGAAAACTGATTAAAGTGCTCCGCGAAATAACCCGGGAGCTGTTCCATCACTTTTATTACATTTATACAGAGTGCGTTCGAATCACCATTATGCCTGTTCAAAATATTCTTGACGTAATACAGTTTAGAAAAATAGCTTATGTTTGGGAACTATGCGATTCGCTCCAGTTAACGCTCTTTTAATCTAAGCGAAAGAAACCTCATTCAGTATTCTAAAATTGCTGACAGGGAAGTTCGTGACGCAAAGTTCCGCTACAGCTGCAAATGTTATTGTAATTAAGGTGTCACGTCAGCACAGTGAATGCAGAAAATGTCTGACAAGAAAATACCGCTACTAGCCAAAAGAGAGCTTGACTTGGAGTGTAACGTTCCTCTAATACTGAAGTACAATATAAGACATGTTTAGTAGAGAATATGTGGTAACCAGGTTTCAGTCACTAATATTTTCCCTAGTAGTTTATCCGTCCATGTTGTCGTTGTTGTCTTCAACACGAAGACTGGTTTGCTGCAGCTCTCCATGCTGCTCTCTCCTGTGGAAGTGTGGAAGCCTCTTTATGTCCGAATAATTACTGCAACCTACATCCATTTGGATCTCTTGGTCTCCCCCAAAGATTTCCGCCTCCCATTCACACATACACAATACTCAATTGATGACTCCTTTAGGTCTCAGAATGCGACCTGCCAACCGATCTCTTTTTTTGGGTCAAGTTACGCCATAAATTTAAATTTCTTTTCCTCCCAGTCCTGTTCACCTCTTCCTCATTGGTTACGCGATCCATCCATCTAATGTTCAGCAATCTTCTGTAGCACTAAATTTCAAATGCTTCTATCCTCTTCTTGTCTAAACTGTTTATTGTCCCTGTTTCACTTCCATACGTGGCATACGTGGCTGTATTCCATACAAATACTTTCAGAAAATACTTCCTAACACTTTGATTTATGTTCGATATTAACAAATTTTACTTCCTAACACTTTGATTTATGTTCGATATTAACAAATTTCTCTTCTTCACAAACACTTTTCTTACCAATGACAGTCTAAATTTTAAATCCCTTCTACTTCGGTCATCATGAGTTATTTTGCTGCCCAAGTAGCACAACACGCTTACTACTTTTTATTTTTGTATGTCCCTCCTTTTGACTGAAGGTCTTGGGGATCACGGTCGTTCACAATTGTAAGAAGATAAAATGGTTACAGCTCTCCTTATAATACCAGTTGCAGCTCTTCAGTGCGCCATATTCAGCCCTTAGTTGATGCTGAGGGTGTTATCTCGATCCATATATACATTGTAATTCTGTCAGAGACAGCAAAGGACTTGGAAGAGCAGTTGAATGGAATGGACAGTGTCTTGAAAGGAGGATACAAGATGAATATCAACAAAAGCAAAACAAGGATAATGAAATGTAGTCGAATTAAGTCGGGTGATGCTGAGGGAATTAGATTAGAAAATGAGACACTTAAAGTAGTAAAGGAGTTTTGCAATTTGGGGAGCAAAATAACTGATGATGGTCGAAGTAGGGAGGATATAAAATGTAGGCTGGCAATGGGGAGGAAAGCGTTTCTGAAGAAGAGAAATTTGTTAACATCGAGCATAGATTTAAGTGTCAGGAAGTCGTTTCTGGAAGTATTTGTATGGAGTGTAGCCACGTATGGAAGTGAAACATGGACAACAAATAGTTTGGACAAGAAGAGAATAGAAGCTTTCGAAATGTGGTTCTACAGAAGAATGTTGAAGATTAGGTGGGTAGATCACGTAACTAATGAGGAGGTATTGAATAGGATTGGGGAGAAGAGAAGTTTGTGGCACAACTTGACTAGAAGAAGGGATCGGTTGGTAGGACATGCCCTGAGGCATCAAGGGATCACAAATTTAGCATTGGAAGGCAGCGTGGAGGGTAAAAATCGTAGGGGGAGACCAAGAGATGAATACACTAAGCAGATTCAAAAGGTTGTAGGTTGCAGTAGGTACTGGGAGATGAAGGAGCTTGCACAGGGTAGATTAGCATGGAGAGCTTCATCAAACCTGTCTCAGGACTGAAGACCACAACAACAACAACAACAACATACACGCTGCACCATGGCCAACAAACTGGGGTACGCAGTAACTGTGTCACCACTCCAGCCATCAACTGCCAACTGTTGTGCTCTTATATTTGTCCAGGACCCAAATTGATCCTTCCAGCTACCACTAGTTTTTACATTTAGCTGTAAATAATCAGTGTCAGTATTTTGCAAAAATGACTTCTTAAATTGTTAATTCGGTAATATTCTCATCTGTCTGCATCTGCTTTCTGTGGAAGTGGAATTATAACATTCTTTTTGAACTCTGAGGGTATTTCGCCTATCTATAAGTTTAGCACACCAGGTGGAATAGTTTCATCATAGCAGGCTCTCCCAAGGGTATAAGTAGATCTGAAGGAATTTCGCCTACTCCAAGGGCCTTTCAATGTCTTTCAATATTCTGTCAAATTCTTCACGCAGTATCATACCTATCGTCTCACCTTCATCTACTTCCGCTTTTCTTTTTATAATATTGCCTTGCTATTCATTTCCCCTTTTTTGGCCCTCTTTATATTCCTTCCACAATACAGCTTTCCCTTCTATGATTACTACTGATTTTATATTTGAGCCCTTGATATTCATACAGCTGCTCGTCTTTTCTCCAAAGGCCTATGGGCACTATTTTTCTTCTAGTTATACATGCTTCTGTAGACTTCCATTTGCCCTCTACCCATTCCTACTTAGCGATTTTGAGCTTTGAGTCGGTCTTATTTTTAAGACGCCTGTATTCTCTTTCGCCTGTTTCATTTGCTGCACTATAGTTTTCCTTTCATAAGTGGAATTCAATATCTCTTGTGATATCCGGGGATCGGCCTTGTCTTTTTAGCTATTTGATCGTCTGCTGCTGTCATCTCCCAAAACTACTAATTCGTCTTCTAGCTTATTCCTTTAAACTGTTTCAGACAATGGTTGCCCATACTGTTTCTGCAAATCTGAACAACCTCTGGTTCTTTAAGCTTATCCAGGTCCTATCTCCTTAATTTCCTACCACTCAGCATTTTTCTCGGTTTTAATTTACAGTTCAAAGCCAATAAATTATGATCAGAGTCCACATATGCGGGTGGAAGTTTTTTACAGCTTAAAACCTGCTTTCTAAATCTCTGCCTTACCAATCTATTACCAGTCTGAAATATTTCAGTGTCTACCTGTCCATTCCACGTACACAATCTTCTTTCACGACTATTAACCCAGTGTATGCTCTTAGAGAAATTCTACTAGGCGGCTACCTCTTTCATTCCTTTCCACAAAGCCATATGCTCCAGCTACTTTTGCTCCACTTTTTTTGTATTCTTACCTTAGAATTACTGTCCTTCATCAGAATTAAATTTTCCTCTCCCTTAACTACCTGAAAAATTTCCTTTATATAATCACGCATCTCCTCAATTTCTTCATCGGTTGCGGAGCTAGTGGGCGTATAAATTTGTACTACTGTGGTCAGTGCTGGCTCGTCTTTGTGTTTGCTATAATAGTGCGTTCACTGTGCTGTTTACTGCAGAGTACTCGTATTCCTATTTTCTCTTTCATTATTAGACCAACTCCTGCGTTACACCTCTTTTATCTCATATTCGTAACCCTGTACCTAACTGCCCAGATATCCACATCATCCTGCTATGGAAGTTTGCTAATTCCCCGTATATCTAACTTCAGCTTACTCTTTCCATTTTTTTAAAATTTCCTAACCTACCTTCCAGATAATACCTAATGGATTTAACATTCCACGCTCGAATCGTACAGTGCCAGTTTTGTTTCTCCTCAACAATCCCCATCCGGAAGTCCGTATAGGGGACTATTTTATTTCCGGAATAGTTTACCCAAGAACATGCCATCTTCAGCTGTAGGTTCCCTTGCTTTCAACTGCTTACAGTACGTGCACAGCATGCCCATATTGGCTGATGTAACAAGGTCCTATGAGTCAATCATCTATACTTTTGCTACGTTAGCTAGCGAAAATGTTGCAGCCCCTCTTCGGAAACTACACGTCTGACTGGCCTCTCACCAGGTTCCCCTCCGTTTTGGCTGTACCTACGATGCGGCTATATACTTCGTTGAAGCACGCAAGCCACCCTACCACGGCAAGGTCCGTGGTTTGTGCACGCTAAATACGAGTATCATGCGATCCCCCGAGATAAACTGGCCGAAATAGTTAGAGATTTATTCAGACGTCTCCAAAACTAGACAGGCACAGGTTTCGCATTTTATGCCTTTCTACTGGCTACCAGATGAAATTCTACCTCCTATGGAAACTTGTATTCATACAGTTGAAATTTTATGCCTACAGCATAGCTAAAGTGGGCAAAATTATAATTTTTTCGAACTCAAAAAGTATTTAACAAAATGTAAAACATCAGAATAGGAGTCCACGAACGAACGATTATATATAAGATGTTTTGCTGCTGTTCGAGTAAGCTAAAGCAAGCTGCAGTACCATTAACCTAGTATCGATTAAGGCTCACGAAGGTATATGCGCACTGAAACTGTAGACCAGTTGACAATGTAAAGACCTAAGGATGGGACTTCTTACACAGACTTCATGGACAATAACAAGTGATACTTTAATCAATGATGGCTTCGTCATTAGCTTGTATGATAAACATAAAAGGATGAATCTTATGCTATAATGCAGGCATCGGTACCAACACATAACTGGTTGAAACTTTTTTTAGGTACAGGAGACTAATCAGCTCTTTAATTATAATGCACCTGGGGCACGCGTCCTACACAGCTCAATACACAAAATCAGAGTAGCAAAGTCTCCTTGCTGTGAAGAATATGAGAATTAAATAGCCAATCTCTATCATTTTCTACTCGGGTGTTCGAAGTACTCAGAGCAACACAAGGAACAGTACAAATCATTAACGAGGAGCAAAATTCTGTTACCAAACACAACTGTGGCTATTTAACGGATGTTGGACTCCGTCATGTTTTCAGCAACAGGAAAATATCTTTAGAAGTAGAACTTTTGCGTGTATACAGTCATACTGCGGCTTGGATGCTGATGCACTGCAATGTAATGGATACATTGTAAATGAAAAATGCCAATAAAAAGTAAATAAGTAAAATAATTTCAATCACGTGATTTTGGTATATCAGTGTATAACTGGGCACACTTGAAAATATGGAAATCAGTCACCAAAAAGCCTTGAAGATAGCTGTAAGGTTCACAGAAGAAGTATCAGAAGACGAAGTGTTGGTATGTAGAACACATCCCGAAAAAAACGATGGAATTTTTCGATAGTTTTTAAATTTTCCGCTTTTTAAACAGCTGATCACGTTATCTGAAATGCACATAAATCCTCTGTGTGATGTAATAGATAAGAAACAGTGGCGTTTTTCTTTTTAGAGCAGCTCTTTTTGTACTAATACGCTTAATATCCTGATTTATAATGTTCTTCAAAAGTAATCTAGAAATAACTCCAGTAATTAATAATGAGTGTAAAAGTGTAATATGCTGTTGACATACTTCAGAGAAGTATCGTACCTGTTTATGGCTGTTAGTGCATAACTTGGCTCGTTCCTTATTCTTTAAGGTTCTTCTTCATGAAGGAACATATGGAACACGACGAGGGAATTAATGGCGTATTATTACCAAGAGACTAATGGCCTTCTCTTCATCCGCATTACATGTCAATACTCGTTCCCGGTCACTGATGCTGTAAGCTTTGCAAATGACTAAACTTACGCAGGTGTCCATCCACGGAATAATACATTTTAGCTCATGTAAGGTGACTGTTCGAACAGATATCTGGCGCCGTTGGCGCCAGTCGCTTCTCTGTATTCATTTGAGATGTCTGCGATCGACTCTGTGTCACTTGAATGTGGTTTTCTTCTTTGGTCGCTTTTCGGCTATTTAAGAGCACGACGGTGGGTGGAGAGAGCAGGGTTTTTAGATCGGTTGGATGGCGCTCCGGTGTGCAGTCTGGTTGTCGGTTGTCTGCCTCTTTCTGTCATGTAGACACTGGAGCTGGGGACAGAGAAGTGAGTGCTGTCAGCGAGTAAGTACTGCGTTTGTGAGATGGCGAAGGTCTCGTCTACGCTGCTAAACGATGTGAACCTGTGAAAGTGGCTTTGGAATGTGTCAGTTTGCAACCGCATACGCTACAGAATCAAACGGTGGGAATTATTCAGGTTCTTAATGTCCTGCTGTATATACGAGGTGCATTCAAGTTCTAAGGCCTCCGATTTTTTTTCTAATTAACTACTCACCCGAAATCGATGAAACTGGCGTTACTTCTCGACGTAATCGCCCTGCAGACGTACACATTTTTCACAACGCTGACGCCATGATTCCATGGCAGCGGCGAAAGCTTCTTTAGGAGTCTGTTTTGACTACTGGAAAATCGCTGAGGCAATAGCAGCACGGCTGGTGAATGTGCGGCCACGGAGAGTGTCTTTCATTGTTGGAAAAAGCCAAAAGTCACTAGGAGCCAGGTCAGGTGAGTAGGGAGCATGAGGAATCACTTCAAAGTTGTTATCACGAAGAAACTGTTGCGTAACGTTAGCTAGATGTGAGGGTGCGTTGTCTTGGTGAAACAACACACATGCAGCCCTTCCCGGACGTTTTTGTTGCAGTGTAGGAAGGAATTTGTTCTTCAAAACATTTTCGTAGGATACACCTGTTACCGTAGTGCCCTTTGGAACGCAATGGGTAAGCATTACGCCATCGCTGTCCCAGAACATGGACACCATCATTTTTTCAGCACTGGCGGTTACCCGAAATTTTTTTGGTGGCGGTGAATCTGTGTGCTTCCATTGAGCTGACTGGCGCTTTGTTTCTGGATTGAAAAATGGCATCCACGTCTCATCCATTGTCACAACCGACGAAAAGAAAGTCCCATTCATGCTGTCGTTGCACGTCAACATTGCTTGGCAACATGCCACACGGGCAGCCATGTGGTCGTCCGTCAGCATTCGTGGCACCCACCTGGATGACACTTTTCGCATTTTCTGGTCATCATGCAGGATTGTGTGCACAGAACCCACAGAAATGCCAACTCTGGAGGCGATCTGTTCAACAGTCATTCGGCGATCCCCCAAAACAATTCTCTCCACTTTCTCGATCATGTCGTCAGACCGGCTTGCGCGAGCCTGAGGTTGTTTCGGTTTGTTGTCACACGATGTTCTGCCTTCATTAAACTGTCGCACCCACGAACGCACTTTCGACATATCCATAACTCCATCACCACATGTCTCCTTCAACTGTCGATGAATTTAAATTGGTTTCACACCACGCAAATTCAGAAAACGAATGATTGCACGCTGTTCAAGCAAGGAAAACGTCGCCATTTTAAGTATTTAAAACATTTCTCATTCTCGCCGTTGGCGGTAAAATTCCATCTGCCATACGGTGCTGCCATCTCTGGGACGTATTGACAATGAACGCGGCCTCATTTTAAAACAATGCGCAAGTTTCTATCTCTTTCCAGTCCGGAGAAAAAAATCGGAGGCCTTAGAACTTGAATGCGCCTCGTATATGTTAAGTTTCGTGCTGTTTGCAATTAACAGCTCTCCCAGTGTTTGGACGCCCATGTTATCTGTTTCGTATTGACCACTGGTGCACAACTTATTGAACATTGGTTACCTGTGTGAATGAGGTTTGCCTGTTTTGGACGCACTTGAGGCACGGGCAATGAGTGTATACGTAAGTGGTTGTCTGTGCACCCCGCAATAACCACAGGTTCGATTTTCTGGCTGTCTCCTGGTATTTAGATGATGTGTTCAGAGGTAAACAGGGAGGGGCTTAATGGTTGAAAATTTATTGCGTGCTAGAGTCCTGTTGTATTGTAATTATTGAGTATGTGTTTATGGAATATATATATATATATATATATATATATATATATATATATATATATATATATATATATATATATATAATATAATATAATTAATCGGCTCTGGGGTTATGTTATGGGTTAAGTTACGAGTCCCTGATTGACCTCTATGGCTAGCTTCTTATATACTTGATTATATTATCACTTCTATCTCTGGCAATAATAAGCCTGTCTGCACATATTATTAATGACGAAGTAGTGCAAATATTTAAAGTGGTTAAGTACGAATGTGAATGGCTTGTTGGTTCCTTGTGGCTGATTCCTGTTTTGACATTTTCCTAATGTTTTAAGGATTGTGTTACCCTGGTCACTGCCCAGCTGCTGTGTCGTTTTATACTGTTGTTTCAGTGGTATAGTCAGCGGTGCGCGTCGTCCGTTGTAGCTGGTCGTTTAACTGGGCGACGACGCCTTGGCGGCGGCCAGTTTGAATTCTAACCGATAGCGCGGTCGCTGTGTTTACCAGCAGACTCCAGTTCTTCGGCGCATTTAAGTTGAGTACTTTATTACTTGTTCCTGGTGACGCCGAGCCGTCTGTCTTTCTCTTTCTTCACCGTTCCTTCCAGCTTTCATCCAGGCTCGATCTGAGTTGTAGTTTCCGTGCCTCTCTGACGTGCCTTTTCTTGTCACTGATATTTTGTAATACCTGAAAGATGCCTTTAATTGTACTGGGTTTTTAATATCTATTCAGAAAGAGAAATTGTGAGTTGTTCCTGCTGTTATGGCTTAAAAGGTGGCCTGCTTCTGTGGAAGTTTTTCTCATTAAACCATTCATTGTTTGTATGGTCCTTAAGAGTTATGTAAAGAGGGTTTTAAAATTATTTATTGTTTGGGGTAGCTTTGAAGCCCGTAGGCATTTTATCTGTTTAGAAATGTTTCAAATTCTAGGGCAATTATGTATATTGTTCTGGGCTAACAGCAGCTTGTTGTTGCCATGCAGTTGTTAAATAAAATCTGTTGGAATTACAAGCCAGAGTTTGCGTCTGACTGGTAACTATTTGCTTGTCTTTATTGATTTGTATCCTTGAGCGTGTGTCCACGTCTCAGGAACTTTCTTCAAGTGGCTCTGAGCACTATGGGACTCAACTGCTGTAGTCATAAGTCCCCTAGAACTTAGAACTACTTAAACCTAACTAACCTAAGGACATCACACACATCCATGCCCGAGGCAGGATTCGAACCTGCGACCGTAGCGGTCGTGCGGTTCCAGACCGTAGCGCCTTTAACCGCTCGGCCACTTCGGCCAGCCAGGAACTTTCTTTCTTACCGATGTTTCGTAACTTAATGTTTCTCTACATGCACGCTTATTGTGACCTATGCCTTGTTGTAATCCGCGTTTACTCAAGTCGCCAAGAAAGTGATGTGAGGCTGTAGACGTGACATGCTCCCCAAATTTCATGTGACACACGGTTCTACACTCGGCCATTGTAAGTAACATGCGGTTCAAAAATTGATATGTAGTTTATCGCGCCCTGCAGAGTAATCAACTTACGCTATACTTATCAAGAGCTGGAAGATTTGGATATGGTTATTTATAAATTTAAAAGCTTTTGTTGTGGATTGGCAAGACAGCCAATCCACTATGGCAGGAAGCCGAAAGACCCGCGTTTAAGCTCACGCAGGCTGGCGTGAGGTCTGGAACAGGACACGGATTTTAGACTTCAGGAAAAAAGGAGGTAACTGGTAGAATACTTAACTTTAATCCATAATTGGTGAACATCGCTCGTGACGGTACATGTTTTACAGCATCAGTAGTAACTGGTAATGGCGCCTTGCTAGGTCGTAGCAAATGACGTAGCTGAAGGCTATGCTAACTATCGTCTCGGCAAATGAGAGCGTAATTTGTCAGTGAACCATCGCTGGCAAAGTCGGCTGTACAACTGGGGCGAGTGCTCGGAAGTGTCTCTAGGCCTGCCGTGTGGCGGCGCTCGGTCTGCAATCACTGACAGTTGCGACACGAGGGTCCGACGTATACTAACGGACCGCGGCCGATTCAAAGGCTACCACCTAGCAAGTGTGGTGTCTGGCGGTGACACCACAGCTTTCATCTACACATTTCCCCTGAGGAAACAGAAGAGCTACTGCAAGAGCGCCTCTGATACTCACGGACGTCTTTACCGCTAGAGCGACACGAGATAAACGAAACAAATATACAGTTATCGAAGACAAACAGCAGAGAATATGTTAGGAAAGTTAAATTATTATAGTGAAGTTTTGGCACTTGGTTTATCATCATTCACAACGTTTTTTAAGTCTGAATTACAGTCACTTAATTTCTTACCCTCTTCTAAATATTCTTTTCGTATATATGCGGTGTCTGTTGTTTTGGAGATGTCAGGAAGAACAGATAAGATTTTGATCCTGCAACCACTATTAATCAAGAAACAAAGGATTAATGACACTTAGCTGCATAGTGGGCTCTGATATACATCAATGGAGAAAGTTGAAAATTTGTGCCAGACAGGAATTCTAATCTGGGTCCGTTGCTCACTAGGCAGATGCTCTGACTACGTTTTTTTCCTCCAAAGGAATCTTCCTGGCTCCCAAAGGGAGGGGTGAGGGCAGGCGTCGCAACCCGAAGTCTGGCCACCATGTCCTGTTCCCCCTCACCAGGAAGCAGGGACAGCGCGGGGGACGTGGAGTAGAGGCACAAAGAACATCAATGATTTGTTTATTTAGTTTTCCTTTTTTAAAAATCATTATTATTACAATCGAAAACAGCAAGAAACTGATGATGTGAAGAGGAGGAGCGAAAAGTCGCCAGACGCATAGCTTTTCGGAGAACACTTCGATGACCAAAGAATAACCTGTTCTAAAAGTGGAAAGTCATCCCTTCATTGCAGTAACACTCCAACTATGGGGTGGATTATGGGAGGTACTATGAAGGAAATTGGAGAAAAAGTGTCTGCATTTGGGACTGTGGACAACTGCATAATGGTGTTCATTAAGGAAGTGCCGAAAATAAGGACATTTTTCTCATCGTCGGCAAAGAAGTAATGAACTACTATCCACAGATCCACTTTACAGAGTTCTTCTTTATTTATGGGAAATGCCCCGAGTCCAGAAAGAATATCAGGCGAGGAGGTATCGGATCTGGAGTAGTCGGGTAATTAGGGCCTGTTGTACCAGGAACCAGATACTTGTGGCCGATACGCACGACAGGTGATGCTCCTCCTTGTCCACAACATCACAGGTGTCACGCAGCGGAATGTCTGCAACGTGAATCCCGTGAAAGCGTGACTGCAGACTTGCTTCCCATTGATCGAAAGGTACCATGCAGACTGGATATCAGTCGCAAGATACGGAGGGCAGACCGATTGCCAGGCGGCAATCCAGTCGACTTGGGCATGTTTTCCCTCAACCACATTCGGTGGCCTGTGCTGCTGAAGAAAGCCATAGATCGCCTTCGTGGATGTCAGGCTCGATGGCTGTATCGCAGTGCGGACATAGGTGAGTTCGAGGAAAAAATGGCGGAAGTAAAAGAAAGGCAGCGAAACGTCCAAAAGCTGGCTAGGGACTGAGAGAGAGAGAGAGAGAGAGAGAGAGAGAGAGAGAGCGTGGTCTAAGGGTCTACGGCAGGGCCGGCCAAACGCTGCACAGTGTGCAAACGTGCGGAAGTGCTGCACATGTGCGCACGAGTGCGACAGCGAGAGACAGCGACATCTGTTATTAGACATGTGTGCTAAATGAACGGCGGCGGCTCCACTTCCCTGTTTATGTGGTACAAGCAAGAGCGCAACATACCCAGTCTCGTTTACCCCTGGTAACCGTAACCTTAACAGAGAAGTACTGAGAAATGGCAGGTACTGTGAAAGAGCAAAGGACGGGAGATCTATGTTCTCAGTCGTTTAAAAATGACTGGGAACTGCAATTATTTTTTGTAGCCGTTGGTGAAAACTCAGTGTTTGCTATGCCGCCGAATAATAGGCGGCCAGCGTAAGTTTTCAATTGAAGGACACTACAATACACATCACAAAGACAAGTGTAGTGTACTCAAGAGTGAAGAACGGCAAGCAAAATTCAATGTCCTTAAGAAAATGGCTGAGACACATCAATTCGATTATCATTTCTCATGACCAGTGATAAACGTGTTTGGATTTATTCCTTTCATAATTAAAAATTATTGTTTACTAACTGTGCATTAGTGCCTCACTCTGCTCCATGTTACATTATTATCAGGAAAGTTGGTCATTAAACCGATTGTTCCAATATATACTTACATTTAGGGTTTTTTTGAATGTGTGAAGGGCTACGCTCAGCTGAAGTCGATAAAACGTAACATTCATCTAATTGTCGGTTATTATGCAGATTTCAGACGGAACTGATGAAAGATGGTATCGAAATAACAGGTGATCATCGAGAGGTCTGCGGTTATCATTCTGTTCAGAGGTCAGTGAGACAGAATTTATGTGGGTGTAACTGAGGGCAGCGAGAATTAGTTATAGGAAACCTTGCATTAGTTTAATGTTATTTGAAATCGCTATTTTTTTCTTTATTGAATTTCAATTCCCCCCGAAGGGGGCGGGCTGGCAGCAGCTTAGTATGCCGCTCTTCAGCCGACAGATTTTGCGACAAAGATCAAGAGAACAAATAATAAAAAAACAGGCGATAAAATCGGAGACTTAGAGAGTAACAAGCCGAAAAGAAATCGTGGAACTTAAAACAAACAACAGAGGGATGATGATGCTAATAAAAATACATACGAAGCAGACAGGGAAAACAATAGACAATTAAAAAAACACGGCGACAGTCTGGATTCTGTTCGCAAAAGACATAAAATTCACACCTAGCGACAGCATGGTTTCTGTTCGCAACACGAGAAGGACAAACAACACTGAATAGTCACTGGAACACTGCACTAAAAAGTTGGCAAATGTGACACCACAGTCGAGAGCAGGTGGGGGGAAACTGGACAGAAGATGGGAAAACAAAAAAAGGGGGAAAGGAGAGTAAAAGCGAAGGGGGGAACCGGGAAAGGAGCTGATGGAGGAATGGACCCATAAGAGGGGTGGGGGGCAGACGCGACAGGGAGTGGGGTAGGCAGAGGAGGGGAATACAAAAGGACTGGGGGGGGGGAGAAGGGAGGTAGGGAGAGGTTTAGTGGGGAGAAGGGGGGGGGAAGAGGGAGCCCAGGGAAAGGACAGAGGAAAGGAGGGGGAGTGAGGATCAGAGTTGATAGGAAGGATAAATGGAGGGAGAGAGGGCATCATCCGGGAGGGGGAGTTGACGGAAGCCACCTTGGGAAAGGAGATGGAGGGTGTAGAGATGGAGGGTAGGGGGGACACAACGGTGAAGACGGAAATCGCTAAGTGCTCTCTTTCTTAAATACTAGATCAAAAAGATTACTCATATTTACGTGCCGTCAGTCAAGCTGCCTTAATAAAAACCCACGGTTGTTAACTGTATTACTTGTCTTACTGGGTTAAACTGTTAACATAAAAGTAGACGTCTCAATGAGTAGACTGCGACAGTATTTTAAATGTTTAATACGCTAAATACCTTCCCATGGTTGGCTTGCAAGCTGTGGAAAGCGCACTAGAATGCGCCGGTACAGAGTATCCCAGCAAGTGGATAAAGCGACATCTGTGCGTAGAAACATCCACTACATGAACGCTGACGGCTGCAGCGTGCACGCTGTGACCCGGAAGTTGCACATGTGCAGGAGCACCGCACGCGTGCAGAATTTCTGGCAGGCCCTGGTCTACGGCAAGAGGCTGGTAAGGCACGTACGATAACGGCACTACGACACTATTTGAGAGCTGACAGGGGCCTGATACAGGCCTAAACCGCCCATCGACTGCGAGAGGTTAAGGGTCTCGTACCTTACCTTCAACAGCAAGCCGTGGCACACGTATATGAACCCACTGCCACTTCGATGTAGCGGGCAATGGACAGCGGAATAGGAAGAGTCTGTGCCACGTGCGGGATACGTGACACAAAATATAGCTTTAAATATTGTGTCCGTCTGCAGAAATCGACGGCTCGTAAACTATGATCTAGCAGTCCAGCTCGTAGACGGGACAGCAGCCGCCGGAAGTTGATGGCAGTCGTGCACCACACATCACTTGCGAAAGCAATAGATAATCAAACTGCCTATTGGCTTCTGTCTCGGGTTCTTCGGCCGACGTTCATCTAATGATTTTTCTGACGTTTCGCCAGCACGAGTGGCTGGCATTGTCAAAGCGGGCATACAGAGAAACCTGCGCAACACGGAAGCCCTACCACCTCGGCTGTATGGATTACCCAAGATCCATAAGAACAACGTTCCACTGAGACCGAGCGTTAGCGCTCCTGGCTCACCAACGTATAAACTGGCAAAACACTTGGCCTCTCTGCTCCAGCCACAATGGGGAAGACCGACACATACATTAAGGGCTCAGGACATTTCATTGAGAAGCTGAAGAAGCTGAAACTTGCACCAAACGACATCCTGGTCAGCTTTGATGTTGTTTCGCTATTTACGAAAGTGCCACTCAGTGACGCTCTGGAGCACAACGGTTCCATGTTCCCGCAAGACATCAAAAAGCTCTTCCATGCATGTCTCACCACGAGCTATTTCACGTGGAATGGCGATTTCTACGAACAGCTGGAAGGCGTAGCCATGGATAGTCCTCTCAGTCCAGTGGTGGCCAACTTCTTCATGGAACAATTCGAAGCACAGGCACTGGACTCGGCGACTTGCAAACCTAAGGTGTGGTACAGGTACGTCGATGATACTTTCGTGGTGTGGAGCCATGGTGAAGAACAGCTCGGTGACTTCCTAAGACACTTGAACAGCCTACATGCCAACATAACATTTACCATGGAAGTAGAAAAGGACAAGAAACTGCCATTTCTAGATGTGCTGGTCACAAGGGAAGGCGAAAACCTGGGACACAGCGTGTATCGAAAACCGACACACACGGACCGATACCTTCACAAACTGTCAAACCACCACCCGAGCCAGAAAAGAGGCATGATTAGTACGCTCGTAACGAGAGCAGGACGAATATGTGAGCCGCAACATCTCAAACGAGAAATGCAACACCCGGAAACTGTTCTGAGGAGCAATGGGTACTTCACAAATTACATGAGAAGTGTAACAGAGCCAAACACTCGGCGAAGTAAGGAACCAGAAAAAGAAATGTCGGGTACGGCCTTTCTGCCATACATTCCATGAGTGACGGACAGAATCGGCCGTATATTGCGCAAACATGGCGTAAAGACGATTTTCAAACCGACAAGGAAGATCAAAGAGTGTCTTAGATCGGCGAAGGAGAAAAGAGACCCACTTGCAATGTCGGGAATATACCGTATACCATGCACATGCGGAAAAGTTTATGTCGGAATGACTGGACGATCAATTAACACCAGGATCAAAGAGCATAAACGACATTGCAGGTTGGGGCAGGTGAAGAAATCGGCCGTGGCAGAGCCCGCACTGAATGAAACCGACCACGTAATAAAATTCGCCGACACGGAAGTTCTGGCTGTAGAGAAGCAGTATCACACGCGCTTGTTCAGAGAAGCTGTAGAAATACAAAAACACGCGAACAGTTTCAACAAGAAAGAGGAAAGCCTTAAGGTAAACGGGTCCTGGCTTCCCGTACTGCAGCGAACGACCGTCGCAGGTAGCAAGAGGAGAAACGCACCGGAAATGACCGCCGTGAAGCCCTCGGACGTTGGCGCGCCAGGTACATATAGTCTGCGGCCGCGAGCTCGGCTCCAGTTCACCACCGGCAATGGAGTGTGAAGCTTTGACAATGCCAGCCACTCGTGCTGGCGAAACATCAGAAAAATCATTAGATGAACGTCGGCCGAAGAACCCGAGACAGAAGCCAATAGGCAGTTTGTCAACAAGTGGCCACGAAAGCCTTAACAATTTTGCTATAGATAGTCATCGAATAGTAGCAGCTACACGCAATGTAACAGCGTCCCCCCAGGAATCTCTGCACCAATAGCCAATGGCGCTGGATTTGCCGATGTTAAGGTAGCTGCCAGAAACTTCGCCGTAGGTGATAAACAATGCCAGTGACTACCTAACCTCAGCACCGCTACAAAGAACGATGACGAGGTTGTCTGCATAAGCAGTGCAGCTGAATAAACGGCCACCGAGAGCCATCCCAGACACGAATTAATGGAGACTACAGAGCAACAGTTCCATGGTGAAAGCATACAACACTGCAGACTGTGGGCAGGATCGGCACATGAAGCGACTGATCAAGATGGGAGGAATGAGACGGCAATGTAGAACACACGGGACATAGCTCAACGAAGAAGACGCACTATGATCGTAGTGCCAGGGTATGCCATATTGTGGAGCACTCCTTCCAGGTAATCATTGTGGACCCGATCGAATGCGTGGCTTGTCATGAGCTGCCGAAGTCCAGCACGCGACGACTGTGAGCAAGAGCGATAAGTTCCTATATTAACAGTTGGCAGAGCGGGTGTTATTGGTACCTCCCAAAGAAGTTTGGTGAGGGAAAACCCCTTAATGGGCTGCCTGTTTAAAACGTACACCCAGTAGGTGGGTAGAGATCTTTGTCGCTGTTGAGCAACGTCAAAGGGCGGTAACTGAATGCCGGTGATGTAGCCTGAATCTTGTGGATGGAGATGAGAAGATCGCCAAGGAAACTATCTGGGATCTACACGAGAGGCAACATAAGCTTCCGACAAATTTCCATCCACACCCGCTGTATTAGGGGACGGAATGTCCGATGAATAGTGGGAGGCCATCACGACTGGGTGGCTTGTTCGCAGAACCAGCCTGGAAAGCATCATAGACTTCGACCAACGTGACAGTGGCAAACAGATCTATCGTTGCATCCCCCGGAACCGAGCCAAAGCCAAAGGAAAATCTGGAGACCGCTGTAACGTTGACAGGATGATGATGTTGTGCAGATGGTTTGTTGGTTGTTTTGGGGAAGGAGACCAGACAGCGATGTCATTGGTCTCATCGGATTAGGGAAGGACGTGGAAGGAAGTCGGCCGTGCCCTTTGAAAGGAACCATCCCGGCATTTGTCTGGAGCGATTTAGGTAAATCACGGAAAACCTAAATCAGGATGGTCGGTCGCGGGATTGAACCGTCGTCCTCCCGAATTGTTGTGCAGAGTACAGCATAACACGATCTGCATGGAGGACAGACCCCATATCGCGTTGCGTGTCCAAGCGCCGTCCAACAACAGTCATAAGAATGTTAACCAGAGTTCTCTGATTGTGGCGTTGTTCCGTTATCACATGGTACAGTCGTGCTCAAAAGTATCCGAACGACCTGAATTGCATTTCGCCTGATTCGCATGCAACCCACATAACGCAGCTGTCTGTCAGGTCTCTAATCGCTCCTTGGTACAGTCGTTTGACTATTGAAAATGGTTCCAACAAGCCACCACTAGAAAACACTGCTCTGTATCGCAATAACTCAATATGTAAAGCAATACTACGATACCACAAATATCAGGAAACGCCTTATCACAGGTAAGACTGTTCTTAACGCTTGTAAGCTCACATTTATTACAATAAATGACATACGTGAAATGTTACAACTCTCATTATTACGTCAGATAGGTAGTGCACGTAGTAAGTTCGTCGTATTCACGATTTCTTCTTCATAGTAACATACCTTACTTATTATTTAACACAAAAGACATTAAAAATATAAGTTATTCACGAGCAGCTAGTTGAGAATATGTATGAACTTCAAATGACACGACGAACCGTCTCGTTCTGCATATGGATTCAAACCCAGGTCATGCAGACTAAGCAAAGATTTCGTGACTGACGGAAACCAACAGTCATTCCTGATTAGGCATACAGAGAGTGATATACCTCGATTTTACACAGTAACAGTTAGCAAATACCAACTTTAAATTACATAACGCAAACATTTTTAACGGACGCGAATTCCTACCCAGTACCTATTGTTCCTGTTAACGAACTATGAGAGATGTAAAATATTGCTTCTTAACAACTAACTTACTTGAAATGCCGTGAGGTAAAGCTTTGTGTTGGACAGGGATTCGAACCCGGAACCTAATCGGATAGATATATAAGCACAATCAACTGTGACATATCGGATTAGCTCGGCAGTAGCTAGATGTTTTAACTGAAATGACGAGACGAAACAATAATTTTTTCGTTCCCAGGATTCCAACCCGGTACCTATCGCTGTTATATTCTAGAGAAAACTAACGTTAAATATGGGTTTGTTGCACCAGCAGCGACATGTGAGTATGTTTGAACTAGAAATAATATGACGAAGAGTTCAGTGCTGACTGGGAATAGAGCCCCAAACATATCGTTGGTGACTACACACAAAGAGACATCAGTTATCGAATTTTTCTCCACCAGCAGCTCGGAATAACATCTCCAACTTACAGTGATCTCGCAAATAGTTCTGTTTCTCACTGGGCGTCAAAATCGTCAAATATCGTTAGTGTTGACAACGAATGAAAATACACTGAAAATCGAAATTATTATCCACCATCCGAAATTCCTTCACCAGGGAAGACGAATGGAATATTCCAGAATTTGAAACACGAACAGCTGCTAGGATGAGTTTCTTAGAAGTAGATACCTTAGGGGTTGCGAAGCAACTCAAATCGCTTGATATGGGCAAGTCTTCAGGTCCAGGTTGTATACCGATTAGGTTCCTTTCAGATTACGCTGATAAAATAGCTCCCTTCTTAAGAATCATGTACAACCGCTCGCTCACCGATAGATCTGTACCTACATGTTGGAAAATTGCACAGGTCGCACCAGTGTTTAAGAAGGGTAGTAGGAGTAATCCATCGAACTACAGACCTATATCATTGACGTCGGTTTGCAGTAGGGTTTTGGAGCATGTACTGTATTCAAACATTATGAATCACTTCGAAGGGAATGATCTATTGATACGTAATCAGCATGGTTTCAGAAAACATCGTTCTTGTGCAACGCAGCTAGCTCTTTATTCGCACGAAGTAATGGCCGCTATCGACAGGGATCTGAAGTTGATTCCGTATTTCTAGATTTCCGGAAAGCTTTTGACACCGTTCCGTAATCATGTTTTTGATTCGATTTCTGGAATATTTACATCGTCTTCTTTAGTGAAAGAATTTCGAATGGCTGTGTTTAGTAACTCTGCTTTGGTAGTACTGTCGTCGATAACATTTCCATTGCCATCTCGCAGGGAAGGCATTGATTGTGTCTTGCCGCTAGCATATTATACATACGACCAGAACTTCGTTGGATATTCTGCCAGGTTTCGAGATAAAGTATGGTTGTGGAAACTATAGTAAACAACTCGCACTGATGTCCGCGCTAAATTACGAGCGTCTGCGAAAGGCCGCCACTCTTGGACATTTTGCGTTCGTATGAATTTGGCATGCTTTATTCGTTGTTTCTGAAACAGTGTTCTAACCCGTTTTGTGTACCAAGACAGATCAGCTCTGTCATTTGTTAATTTATTTGCTTAAATCTTTCAATTGCTGTCGGTACTATTTCTTTGAATTCAAGTCACATCTGGTCTAAACTTAGGGAGGGAGTGGAGATTGTCTTTCAGAAACGGGTCAAGTGAATGTTTATGTGCCTTTTTGAAAAGATACATTTTTCGTTTATTTTTGGTGTATTTGGGGGTTACAATATTCTGCCTCGCTACGACAACACTGTGTTCACTCATCCCTGTATCCGTTCTGGTGCTCGTTATTAGCTGAGGATTATTTGCTGCTAAGAGGTCAAGTGTGTTCTCACAACAGTTTACTATTCACCTGGGCGCATGAACTAACTGCTCGAAATAATTTTAGCACAATTTCGGACGATGTTTTTTGCATTAATCCGGTTTTAAACTCGTATTTTCGGGGACTTATAGAGGGTAAATTAGTCATCGCCATCTAGTATTATATGAGTCGTGTATGTGTTTGAAGCTTATCTCGTGTTTTCTTTGAAGCTTTCACCGATTGTATCATCAGAGGTGGGAGGTCGGTAAAAAGATCCAATTATTATTTTATTCCGGTTGCCAAGCGTGACCTCTGCCCATACCAACTCACAGGAACTGTCTGCTTCAATTTCGTTACAAGATAAACTACTTATAACAGCAACAAATACGCCACCGCCTTTCGGAGCACCTTTAGTTTCTTTGCAAAAATATCGGCCGAACTTGTCTCCGGTACTAACCAGCTTTCAGTGTCTATAAAGATTTGAACATCATTGCTTGCTATTAGCTCTTGGAGCTCTGGTACTTCTCCAATACAGCTATGACAGTTTACAACTGTTATATCAATTGTTGCGACTGAAGCCCTTTTATATTTCCCAGAGACCATCTAAAAAAAAAAGCTTACCGTCCAGTCCACGCCACACAGCCCCTGCTACCCGCGTATCCGCCTCCAGCGTGTAGTGGACTCCAGACCCATTCAGCGGAACCCGAAACCCCACCACCCTATGGCGCGCAAGACGATGAATCTGCAGCCTACAGAATCTGCAGCCTACACAGTCGCAGAACCGTGAAGTCGGGCTTTGCAGACACAAATAAACACGACCGCGCTCTCAAGCGGCGCAACAGGCGAGACGCAAACTCACCACTGGCGGAGGCAGGCTGTCCGCTGAGCCATCCGGTCATCGCAACTGCTCCGATTACACTAGCACGCCTCCTGTCAGACCCCAATTCTCAACTTAACTACGCAGAATGCCCGAAAGAGCAGACACCATTTTGATTCTGCAGCCACTACGAATCAAGACACAAAGAAATTAATGATATTTAGCTGCACAGCGGGCATTAATTTACATCAATGATTCAAGTTGAAAATTTGTGCTGGACCGGTATTCGAACCCGGGTCGCTCAGGCAGATGCTCTGACCACTGAGCCACCTGGACTGGGTGGTCATGGCAACTGCACAGACTCCTGGTCAGACCCAAAATCTCAACTTACAGGGTGTTTCAAAAATGACTGGTATATTTGAAATGGCAATAAAAACTAAACGAGCAGCGATATAAATACACCGTTTGTTGCATATATGCTTGGGACAACAGTACATTTTCAGGCGGACAAACTTTCGAAATTGCAGTAGTTACAATTTTCAACAACAGATGGCGCTGCAAGTGATGTGAAAGATATAGAAGACAACGCAGTCTGTGGGTGCGCCATTCTGTACGTCGTCTTTCTGCTGTAAGCGTGTGCTGTTCACAACGTGCAAGTGTGCTGTAGACAACATGGTTTATTCCTTAGAACAGAGGATTTTTCTGGTGTTGGAATTCCGCCGCCTAGAACACAGTGTTGTTGCAAGACGAAGTTTTCAACGGAGGTTTAATGTAACCAAAGGACCGAAAAGCGATACAATAAAGGATCTGTTTGAAAAATTGCAACGGACTGGGAACGTGACGGATGAATGTGCTGGAAAGGTAGGGCGACCACGTACGGCAACGACAGAGAGCAACGCGCAGCTAGTGCAGCAGGTGATCCGACAGCGGCCTCGGTTTTCCGTTTGCCGTGTTGCAGCTGCGGTCCAAATGACGCCAACGTCCACGTATCGTCTCGTGCGCCAGAGTTTACACCTCTATCCATACAAAATTCAAACGCGGCAACCCCTCAGCGCCGCTACCATTGCTGCATGAGAGACATTCGCTAACGATATAGCGCACGGGATTGATGACGGCGATATGCATGTGGGCAGCATTTGGTTTACTGACGAAGCTTATTTTTACCAGGACGGCTTCGTCAATAAACAGAACTGGCGCATATAGGGAACCGAAAAGCCCCATGTTGCAGTCCCATCGTCCCTGCATCCTCAAAAAGTACTGGTCTGGGCCGCCATTTCTTCCAAAGGAATCATTGGCCCATTTTTCAGATCCGAAACGATTACTGCATCACGCTATCTGGACATTCTTCGTGAATTTGTGGCGGTACAAACTGCCTTAGGCGACACTGCGAACACCTCGTGGTTTATGCAAGATGGTGCCCGGCCACATCGCACGGCCGACGTCTGTAATTTCCTCAATGAATATTTCCACGATCGTGTGATTGCTTTGGGCTATCCGAAACATACAGGAGGCGGCGTGGATTGGCCTCCCTATTCGCCAGACATGAACCCCTGTGACTTCTTTCTGTGGGGACACTTGAAAGACCAGGTGTACCGCCAGAATCCAGAAACAATTGAACAGCTGAAGCAGTACATCTCATCTGCATGTGAAGCCATTCCGCCAGACACGTTGTCAAAGGTTTCGGGTAATTTCATTCAGAGACTACGCCATATTATTGCTACGCATGGTGGATATGTGGAACATATCGTACTATAGAGTTTCCCAGACCGCAGCGCCATCTGTTATTGAAAATTGTAACTACTGTAATTTCGAAAGTTTGTCTGCCTGAAAATGTACTGTTGTCCCAAGCATATTGCAACAAACGGTGTATTTCTATCGCTGCTCGTTTAGTTTTTATCGCCGTTTCAAATATACCGGTCATTTTTGAAACACCCTGTATCTACACACTACTGACGTAGAGGCTGCAGGATCAAAATGGTGTCTGTTGTTTCGGACATTGCTGGAAAAACAGACGCCACATGTGTAACTAAAGCGAGGCTGGCCAATGATCCTTTCAGTGCCGATGCTCACCACGCTCGAATTCGTATCTGAATTGGCGAAATGCTGCTAGTAATGAGGGTAATGGGCAGGGCCATTACGTCAGTAGTGTGTAAGTATGTTGAGTATTTGGATCTGACTGGAAGTGTGCTAGGGTAGACCGTTCGATTGCGATGCCCGCTGTGTACGGACTTGATTTTGACCGCTCTTTACCGGCCGGGGTGGCCGAGCGATTCTAGGCGCTACAGTCTGGAACCGCGCGACCGCTACGTCGCAGGTTCGAATCCTACCTAGGGCACGGATGTGTGTAATGTCCTTAGGTTAGTTAGGTTTAAGTAGTTCTAAGTTCTAGGGGACTGATGACCTTAGAATTTAAGTCCCATTGTGCTCAGAGCCATTTGAACCATTTTTTTACCACTCTTTGAAATGTTCTTTGTCCATGATCGAACCAGTCTTGTGACACAGCACACATTCCGGACACAACAGAATGAAGGTCTTGTGCAAATGGACGGCCAAACAGTCGTGTCCAATAGTCAAGAGGAGTGTGGTTACTGCTTCTCTTCTTGGTCCATCTCTACTACTGAGTCGACAATGAGGTTTTCCCAATCCACTTCGTCACATGACTTTTATTGGATCGTTTTAATTTTTCTTGAAATATGTTATTAATACTGCGTTCCACTGCAGTATACTACAAATTAATTTTTCCAATATATTTAATTTTTGTGCCCTTTCTGGCTAGGAAATCTGCTCTTTCATTAACATTTTTAGGCACAATGACGTGGTATCTACTGAAATGCAGTTGTCTTGTTCTTCTGTTGTATTGATTTAATTACATCTTAAGCTTCTTTAATTTGAATGATTTTATAATTTTGCATGTTCGGTGCAAAGACAGGTGTTGACACAGTTGCCATCCGTGTCCTTCTGCCGTCTGCTGCTCTCTTCATTTCCACGTAGTTTCCGTTTCCTTTAACGTCATCCATCATCATCTACCTGGTCTTTCCTTTCATTCTCCTCCCAGAACAGACAAATAATATTTAGCTTTTGAAACGAAAAGCTCAATTACTTTAGAAACTGACTATTAAGTTTATGAGGATTTGTAGATAGCTATAACAAATGAAACTATGTTGCGACGAAAAAAGCGGACCTGTTTTTGAAGATGCGACTGAATTGTGTAAAATGACAAAACATCAAAGAAAGCAGAGAAATTCGAGGTGGTAAGTAGCTTTTGTTGGTGTATACGGCATTTAAAAATATGAAAAAACCTTAATTAAACATAGAAGTCTACATCGTTCAATACAAAGAAGTTCTCGTTCTTCATTACACAAAATATAGTATGGGAAGAAACAACATTGCTGAAATGTGTGAGTCATCTATGAACAGTGTCAGCATGCCGTTTGATGTAAACACATCTCGTGATTGTTAGAAGTTTCATCGTAACTGAAATCAGAAAGTGCACGTATTTTTACCTTCACAAGTTCATCATCCTCAGCTAATACCTGTTTACAATCCTCTCCTGGTTCCAGTCGACAATTTTTTTTTCAACTCTGTAACTCCTACACAATGACATTTCAGAAGCAGCAGTTCACTTCAGAAGCCCTGCAAACCGCTGTCTCTGGTTTTTCACGGCGTCGTTGCTGCGTAATTCCTATTTGCATATCTCGGTATTGTCGCGTTGGTTTCCATTTCCGTAATATCTGAATCGTGCGAGTTGTACACACGCTCTGTCTCGTCGCAGTGTAACAAAGAACTACTTTTTCAGCCAAGTAACTATTGAATTTGTACCGGGTAAAACGTAACGTGCTTGTCTCTGTAATTAAAATGTCGTTGGTTGCTTGCAGTAGACTGCTTCAATTTTCATATCTGGCTGCCCTTCGAGCTTTGTTTTGTGTATGAAAGCTGGTTTTAGTACTTTGTAAAACTGAAATGCTTGCACTGTTGACTTACTGACATGAAATTCATTACTTTTCCGTCTGTCAGTCTCTCCCTATCGTTTAGCAGGTGGTAATTACAAACCTCGCTTGCTGCACAATAGGACGGGAAGATATCTACAAAAATATTTTTTTTATTCTCGAACACTATGTATCAATTCATAAAATTACTCTTACATCCAGAAAAGGTTTCTGTCATAGGTAATCAAGATTATTATTATATTACGAGAATCAGTTTCAAATACCCACGCATGGGTGACATTCTGTCATCTCTATTCATTAGTACCGAAATCCAACTCTTGGATAACTGAATGTATTGCAGTCTTCTTAAAACAATAAAAGTGTTCTTTTACACGTTGTACTCCATGCCCTATTTTATGGAATTATCATTTGAATAAGACTTTTATTTATTGTCGAATTACACCTTTCTAGTTGATAGCACTGTTTTCATGAGTTTGATTACTTGCACGGAGGGAATTGCAATACTCGGTTATGCTTAAATCATTTTAATTGTATCACGAAAATTTACACGACAGTGTGCATCAAATTGCTCACGGCACTTTGCAACAGCTGTAGGCGTACGTATGACGTTGTTCCACACTGCAATGAATAAACTCCGGTTGAGGCTGTGCTACAAAATATTATGTATCTGTTTCTAAACGAATATTCCTACAAGCTTATCAAAGAACATGTAGCTAAAGAGGTGTCTTACATTTACATTGATAAAAGATTTGACTGAGAATATTAATCATTTTGATTTGCAGCTCCTTGTGTTGGCCGTGTTTGCAGTTAAAATTGTTGGATGTGAGGTCAGCCAGTTATGCAAAACACCGTTTTATATAAGTACCCAAACATGTTTCGGCACCACTGTGACGTCAACAGAAGGTTTTCGTGTTTATTTATTCTGCAATGTGAACATTTTTGTTAAATGATTACAAAGGATGTTTAGTTCAAACAATAGATCGTATAGATCGTTTCTTTTTGTAAATACCTTTCCATTTGGTGTCCATGAATTTTCCGGATCACTTGTGTGATAATTTCTACAGGTAGCTTGACATCTGCAACCAAACGACGTTGATGAGAAAGTTTTTTGCTGGGAGTTAACCTATCTTCTAGAATGTAATTTAGTTTGTCGCGATGTGGTCGCGCCCGTATTCGTTTTTACTTACATATCCCTAGGGCAAGCACTTTCATTCTCCGCATGATGGTGAGGTGTTGTGACGCACACGTAACTATAACTAGTATTTTCCACAAGTAACCTAGTAAATCACTTTTCATTTCACCAAAACACAGTGTGGTTGCGGTTTTGTTGTGTGTCCCAGCCCAGTCAGAGTTCATCTGTTCACCAGAGAGTTCGGCACCAAATTTGAATTTTGTTTGCATTTTATCTTTGTATGTGTGTGTGTATATGTGTGTGTGTGTGTGTGTGTGCGTGTTTGTGTGCGTGTGTTCATGTGTTTGTGTTTTCTGTACGCTTCTTAGCTGTGTGTGTGTTGTCTTTTATATGGTATTCCTTTTGTGCGTAAATGGCGCGTCTCTACAGATTTCAGTGTATCTATCTTTCCTGTGTGTGTGTGTGTGTGTGTGTGTGTGTGTGTGTGTGTGTGTGTGTGTGCGTGCGAATAATGACGGAACTGGGCAGAGTACAAGTGTGTCTGAACACACTGTGCCCGCATCTCCTGGTCGTGCGGTAGCGTTCTCGCTTCCCACGCCCGGCTTCCCGGGTTCGATTCCCGGCGGGGTCAGGAATTTTCTCTGCCTCGTGATGGCTGGGTGTTGTGTGCTGTCCTTAGGTTAGTTAGGTTTAAGTAGTTCTAAGTTCTAGGGGACTGATGGCCATAGATGTTAAGTCCCATAGTGCTCAGAGCCATTTGAACCATTTGAACACACTGTGCTCCCAACACTCTAACGCTGGGCCTCCGTAACCGACGAACAGTGCGTTTGCCAATGTTAACACCACGACATCGGCAACAACGAGTGAAATGGGCACGTGGTCATCAGCGCTGAACGTTGGTGCAATGGCAGAGCGTTGCATGGTCTGATGAATTCCGATAACTTCTTCATCATGTCGATGGGAGGGCGCGAATCCGTCTTCTTCCAGGGAAACAGTTCGTTGACACCTTTACGGCGGAACGGCGACAAGCTGGAGGCGGCTCAGGTATGCTCTGGGGAACACTGAAGTGGGCATCCATGGGTGCAGTGGTGCAAGACACCACGACGGCCAACGAGTATAGTACACTGGTTGCACACCACGTACACCCCTTCATGACGATCGTGTTTCCCGACAACAACGGCATCTTTCAAGACGATAATGCGCCATGTCACAAGGACACGAGTGTGATGGAGTGATTCGAGGAATATAGTGGTGAGTTCCAAATGATGTGCTACCTCACCTCACCCCCCCACCCCTCCTGCGCCCCCAAACTGGCCAGATCAGAACCGGGTCGAACACATGTGACTCTACGTGGCGCCAGAGTTCATCGCCCCCTCCCCAGAATTTACGGGAATTCCGTGAGCTATGTGTGCAGACGTGGTGCCCATTCCCTTCAGCGACCTATGAAGGCCTCGTTGCTTCCATGCCACGACACGTCGCCGCTGTTATCGATGTCTAAGGTCATACCGGCTATTAGGTAGATGGTCATAATGTTCTGGTTGATCAGTGAATATGAAGTCTACAATGCACTCATTGTGTCTAATTAAGAAAAAGGGACAACATAAGCTTTGACCAACAGATGAGACGTGTCCAACGTACAGTGATCAGAGTTTGCCATAAAAATTTTAACATTTTGCAGTCGTGCATCTTCCGCGTGGCATTACCAGCGAGATTAAAAATGATGAATTGGGAAATATGCCTGATCAAACAGAAAAACTGCGACCAAAATGTTTATAGCATCAAGCATTATGCTTTCAGTGAAAAGGTTAAATACCATTATATTTATAAAGGAAATCGCGTAACAATCGCTCCTGCACCTCCGCAAAATGAGTAGAATGAGGCCACCCTTGTCGTCCAGATAGAGAAAACATGCCTTCACATCTGTCAGCACAGAGGTTGATTCCATATTTTTTCACGATTTTTCGACGACCGACCCCGTTCTCTTCCGCTGGTGCTGCGCGCGGTGTTCTTTTACGAGGTGCATTCAAGTTCTAAGGCCTCCGATTTTTTTTCTCCGGACTGGAAAGAGATAGAAACTTGCGCATTTTTTTAAAATGAGGCCCCATTCATTGTCAATACGTCCCAGAGATGGCAGCACCGTACGGCAGATGGAATTTTACCGCCAGCGGCGAGAAAGAACTGTTTTAAATACTTAAAATGGCGACGTTTTCCTTACTTGAACAAGGTGCAATCATTCGTTTTCTGAATTTGCGTGGTGTGAAACCAATTGAAATTCATCGACAGTTGAAGGAGACATGTGGTGATGGAGTTACGGATGTGTCGAAAGTGCGTTCGTGGGTGCGACAGTTTAATGAAGGCAGAACATCGTGTGACAATAAACCGAAACAACCTCCGGCTCGCACAAGCCGGTCTGACGACATGATGGAGAAAGTGGAGAGAATTGTTTTGGGGGATCGCCGAATGACTGTTGAACAGATCGCCTCCAGAGTTGGCATTTCTGTGGGTTCTGTGCACACAATGCTTCATGACGACCTGAAAATGCGAAAAGTGTCATCCAGGTGGGTGCCACGAATGCTGACGGACGACCACACGGCTGCCCGTGTGGCACGTTGCCAAGCAATGTTGACACGCAACGACAGCACGAATGGGACTTTCTTTTCGTCGGTTGTGACAATGGATAAAACGTGGATGCCAATTTTCAATCCAGAAACAAAGCGCCAGTCAGCTCAATGGAAGCACACAGATTCACTGCCACCAAAAAAATTTCGGGTAACTGCCAGTGCTGAAAAAATGATGGTGTCCATGTTCTGGGACAGCGAGGGCGTAATCCTTACCCACTGCGTTGCAAAGGGCACTACGGTAACAGGTGCATCCTACGAAAATGTTTTGAAGAACAAATTCCTTCCTGCACTGCGACAAAGACGTCCTGGAAGGGCTGCACGTGTGCTGTTTCACCAAGACATCGCATCCGCACATCGAGCTAACGTTACGCAACAGTTTCTTCGTGATAACAACTTTGAAGTGATTCATCATGCTCCCTACTCACCTGACCTGGCTCCTAGTGACTTTTGGCTTTTTCCAACAATGAAAGACACACTCCGTGGCCGTACATTCACCAGCCGTGCTGCTATTGCCTCAGCGATTTTCCAGTGGTGAAAAGAGACTCCTAAAGAAGCCTTCGCCGCTGCCATGGAATCATGGCGTCAGCGTTGTGAAAAATTTGTACGTCTGTAGGGCGATTACGTCGAGAAGTAACGCCAGTTTCATCGATTTCTGGTGAGTAATTAATTAGAAAAAAAAATCGGAGTCCTTAGAACTTGAATGCACCTCGTACGTACCCACTGCCTGGCTGCAAAAGTGAAATGCTATTGTAGCTGGCGGATCTGTTTTGGGAGTTTCCTATTCCTTATTGTTATAGGAGTTTAAATACTGCGCTTATTTCTCTGGTTCTGCTGCTCTTCTCCCTAGTTAAGTTTCCGTTGTCTCTTTCCATATAGGTGATCCCGTTTTCTTAGTGTCTTCTGGCGCTGGTCTGGGACTGGCAAGCGGTTGGTCAGCCCATCTCGAGGATACCAAAAGTTTAATATTTCGTAAGGCGCCTGGATCCTCAGGTTCTGCAAGACCGGCATTCTTCTGTAGAAACATAGAGCAGTCTGCAAATCGCCACCGTGCTATTCAATGATTTAGAACTGATTATTGCTTGCTGTAGTCCGGCTGGTTGGAAAATTAGGCATCTGATATTCATAAGTAGCCAGTTTTTGAGGGCGAGATTACTCCCAGGGCACGTGCGCCGGTAACTGAAGTTTAGGCCGTGATCCTACGACGCATGCCCTGTCTGTCCTCTCACACTGAAAATGGCTCTGAGCACTATGCGACTTAACTTCTGAGGTCATCAGTCGCCTAGAACTTAGAACTAATTAAACCTAACTAACCTAAGGACATCACACACATTCATGCCCGAGGCAGGATTCGAACCTGCGACCTTAGCGGTCGCGCGGTTCCGGACTGAAGCGCCTAGAACCGCACGGCCACACCGGCCGGCTCCTCTCACACTGTTATACAAATCATTCTCTTCCAAAATATTGTAATAGCAATGAAGAAGTTGTAATGTGCGAACACTTTTGTAAGACACAGTTAATTTATAACACTTTAAATTCAAGTATTACGTCCTCATTTGTTCTGGGTTCACTCACTCTCCGATTAAGGTCACTCCTTTATGAGGAGTTTATATGAGTTTACCGCCAACGGCCTTGCCGCAGTGGCAACAGCGATCCCCGTCAGATCACCGAAGTTAACCATAAAAAAAAAAAAAAATGTTCAAACGTTTGTGAAATATTATGGGACTTAACTGCTAAGGTCATCAGTCCCTAAGCTTACACACTACTTAACCTAAATTATCCTAAGGTCAAACACATACTCCCATGCCCGAGGGAGGACTCGAACCTCCGCCGGGACCAGCCGCACAGTCCATGACTGCACAGTCCATGACCGCTCGGCTAATCCCGCGCGGCAGTTAACCACCGTCGGGCTGGAGTAGCACCTGGGCCAGCTGTGGTCCTGAAAAGGACCAATATCAGATAGCACACCAACTGCTCATGAATGGAAATGGAAGGCATAGAATCGAAGTTCCGAAAATACAGCAAGAGGCCCAAGAACAAACGAGGGATCTGACTCTCCCATTCGAGATATCTGAATTAAACAAGGCTATTAAGGAGAGTAAAACTGGTAAAGCATCCGGTCTAGACGACATCCGTATGGAGCAAATCAAGAATTTCGGCCCAGAAACAAGAAAGTGGATCTCGCAGCTTCTCAACAACTGCATGATCCAGTGCCAAATACCAAAGATCTGGCGGAAGAGCAAGGTGATAGCTCTTCTGAAACCTGGAAAGGAAGCAAATCGTCCAAAGAATTTCAGATCAGTTAGACTTTTGAGTCACCTTTATCAACTATTCGAACGTATGATTCTGAATAGAATCCTACCAGTAATGGACCCTCTTCTCATACCCGAACAAGCAGGATTTCGACCAAACGGAAGCTGCACAGGGCAACTTCTGAATCTCACTCAGTTTATAGAGGATGGTTTTGAAACCCGTCAACTAATGGGCGTGGCCTTCGTGGATCTCACAGCAGCGTACGATACTGTCCCTCATCGGTTACTCCATGCAAAACTATACAATATGATCAACAACGCCCACCTCGTTAGACTACTCAGCTCCCTCCTCCAAAACCGCAGGTTTTTTTTTTAATTTCAAGGACAACGCAGTCGCTCGAGAGCGCAAAAAAGTGATCTACCTCAGGAAAGAGTCTTGGCTCCACTTCTCTTCAACATCTATACCAATGAGCAGCCATTGACCCAGGCACAAGGAGATTCTTATATACAGATGACCTAGCCCTTGCTACGCAGAGCTCATGCTTTGAAAGAGTAGAAAGAAACCTGACAACAGCACTTGGAACACTGCCAAGCTACTACAATCGGAACCAACTCGGACCAAACCCTTCTAAGACACAAGTGTGTGCCTTTCATTTAAGGAACAGGGAAGCTAATCGTGAGCTACATATTGCACGGTCAGGCATCCAACTCCAGCATAATCACGCACCTAAATACTTGGGAGTCACTCTCGAAGGATCTCTGACATTCAAAACTCACTGCAAGAACACCAAAATTTAAATCTTCGCTCGAAACAACCTAATTCGCAAACTAGCGGGGACACAGTGGGGATCACATCCACAAACTATTCGCCGTTCTGCAATGGCACTGTGCTCTTCTACTGCTGAATATGCTTCTCCAGTCTGGTACAGGTCATCTCATTCCAGACAAGTAGACACTGCTCTCAACGAAACCTGCAGGTTGATCACAGGTTGCTTAAGACCTACCCCAACTGATAAGCTCTACTGCCTGGTTCAAATGGTTCAAATGGCTCTGAGCACTATGGGACTTAACATCTGAGATCATCAGTTCCCTAGGACTTAGAACTACTTAAACCTAACCAAGCTAAGGACATCACACACATCCATGCCCGAGGCAGGATTCGAACCTGCGACCGTGGCGGTCACGCGGTTCCAGACTGTAGAGCCTAGAACCGCACGGCCACTCCGGCCGGCTCTACTGCTGAGATCTACGGCTGAGATCGCGAAAGTGCTTCCTGAGAACATACGAGAAGCTCACCATTTCACCAGAGAAGGCAAGGCTGCCATTATGGAGGAAGTCGACGCCTCACCTGCAGACGCCAGAAGCTGAAGAGCTACCACCTGGACACAACGAGAGCTGGCTGGTGTGGAAATCTTTAAACAGATTACGATCAGGAGTTGGACGGTCCAGAGACAACCTGAAGAGATGGGGCTTCATAACAGATGATACGTCCTGTGATTGTGGACAAGAACAAACCACAAGCCACATGCTCCATTGCCTTTTGTGCCCTACATCCTGCACGGAGATGGATCTCCTGCAAGCCACTCCAAGCGTCTTGCAGGTTGCAAAGTACTGGGAACATGTTATATAAATACAATTATGTGTGTGGCTACTGTAAATTTGTATGTTTCTGATTCGAGAATAATAATAATAAGCACCTGGGCGGTTGGCTGTCCGGTCTGCCGAGCGCTGTTGACAAGCGGGGTGCACTCAGCCCTTGCGAGGCCAGCTGAGGAGGTTCTTGACTGGGAAGCAGAGCCTCCGGCCACGAAAAATGACAATCGGCCGGCCGGCCGCGGTGGCCGAGCGGTTATAGGTGCTGCAGTCCGGAACCGCGGGACTGCTACGGTCGCAGGTTCGAATCCCGCCTCGGGCATGGGTATGTGTGATGTCCTTAGGTTAGTTAGGTTTAAGTAGTTCTAAGTTCTAGGGAACTGACGACCTCAGAAGTTAAGTCCCATAGTGCTCAGAGCCATTTGACAGCAGCCGAGAGAGCGGTGTGCTGACCACTTCCCGCCTCTATATCCACCATGGAGGTAAGAATAGAGGGAGACGCCGTGACGTCACAGCTGCGAAGCCATGTGAAGCCGAGGGTAGCCATCTCATCCGACCAAAACATTGCTGCTGTAAGCTTGTGTGCATAAGCTTGTCGCTCGCTTTTGGAAGGATTTTGCGCTATTATGGTGATTTGTGTGGTGTTCGGATGTAGGAATCGTTCTGATTGTGATGCGAAATCGAAGGGAATAACATTTCATGTGTAAGTTGTCTCGTTAAGTGTGATTTTACAACTTCATTGTGAATGAACGTGTGCTACATCGGTACTTGTACTATAGCGTGTTTTTCTCCTGTATGATTTTAGATTTCCAAAAATGAAAGTCGGAAAGCTCTGTGGGAGAATGCCGTGAGGAGGAAGAACTGGCGTGCGTCTAAATGGAGCACTATATGTTCTCAGCATTTCCGAGAAGAGAACATAGACCGAACTTCCCTTTCAACAGTAAGGCTCCGAAAAAATGCTGCACCATCAGTTTTCCCTACACACCCAAAACATTTGCAAAAGGTAAGTTAATTAAAAGAATTAAATTCTTAGTTTTCAAGTTCACGTTTCAGTATAATACGTACGTATCGTCGATCATAAAAGAAGGTTGTATACATGGAAGAACCCTGGAGATACTAAAAGGTATCAGATAGATTATATAATGGTAAGACAGAGATTTAGGAACCAGGTTTTAAATTGTAAGACATTTCCAGGGGCAGATGTGGACTCTGACAACAATCTATTGGTTATGACTTGTAGATTAAAACTGAAGAAACTGCAAAAACGTGGGAATTTAAGGAGATGGGACCTGGATAAACTGAAAGAACCAGAGGTTGTACAGAGTTTCAGGGAGAGCATAACGGAACAATTGACAGGAATGGGGGAAAGAAATACAGTAGAAGAAGAATGGGTAGCTTTGAGGGATGAAGTAGTGAAGGCAGAAGAGGATCAAGTAGGTAAAAAGCCGAGGGATAGTAGAAATCCTTGGGTAACAGAAGAAATATTGAATTTAATTGATGAAAGGAGAAAATACAAAAATGCGGTAAATGAAGCAGGCAAAAAGGAATACAAACGTCTCAAAAATGAGATCGACAGGAAGTGCAAAATGGCTAAGCAGGGATGGCTAGAGGACAAATGTAAGGATGTAGAGGCTTATCTCACTAGGGGTAAGATAGATACTGCCTACAGGAAAATTAAAGAGACCTTTGGAGAAAAGAGAACCACTTGCATGAACATCAAGAGCTCAGATAGAAACCCAGTTCTAAGCAAAGAAGGGAAAGCAGAAAGGTTCAAATGGTTCAAATGGCTCTGAGCACTATGGGACTCAACTGATGAGGTCATTAGTCCCCTAGAACTTAGAACTAGTTAAACCTAACTAACCTAAGGACATCACAAACATCCATGCCCGAGGCAGGATTCGAACCTGCGACCGTAGCGGTCTTGCGGTTCCAGACTGCAGCGCCTTTAACCGCACGGCCACTTCGGCCGGCTTTAGCAGAAAGGTGGAAGGAGTATATAGAGGGTCTATACAAGGGCGATGCAATTGAGGACAATATTATGGAAATGGAAGAGGATGTAGATGAAGATGAAATGGAAGATACGATACTGCGTGAAGAGTTTGACGGAACACTGAAAGACCTGAGTCGAAACAAGGCCCCAGGACTAGACAACATTCCATTGGAACTACTGACGGCCTTGGGAGAGCCAGTCCTGACAAAACTCTACCATCTGGTGAGCAAGATGTATGAAACAGGCGAAATACCCTCAGACTTCAAGAAGAATATAATAATTCCAATCCCAAAGAAAGCAGGATTTGACAGATGTGAAAATTACCGAACAATCAGTTTAATAAGCCACAGTTGCAAAGTACTAACACGAATTCTTTACAGACGAATGGAAAAACTAGTAGAAGCCGATCTCATGGAAGATCAGTTTGGATTCCGTAGAAATACTGGAACACGTGAGGCAATACTGACCTTACGACTTATCTTAGAAGAAAGATTAAGGAAAGGCAAACCTACGTTTCTAGCATTTGTAGACTTAGAGAAAGCTTTTGACAATGTTGACTGGAATATTCTCTTTCAAATTCTAAAGGTGGCAGGGGTAAAATACAGGGAGCGAAAGGCTATTTACAATTTGTACAGAAACCAGATGGCAGTTATAAGAGTCGAGGGACATGAAAGGGAAGCAGTGGTTGGGAAGGGAGTAAGACAGGGTTGTAGCCTATCCCCGATGTTATTCAATCTGTATATGGAGCAAGCAGTAAAGGAAACAAAAGAAAAATTTGTAGTAGGTATTAAAATCCATGGAGAAGAAATAAAAACTTTGAGGTTCGCCGATGACATTGTAATTCTGTCAGAGACAGCAAAGGACCTCGAAGAGTAGTTGAACGGAATGGATGGTGTCTTGAAGGGAGGATATAAGATGAACATAAACAAAAGCAAAACGAGATTAATGGAATGTAGTCGAACTAAGTCGGGTGATGTTGAGGGTATTAGATTAGGAAATGAGACACTTAAAGTAGTAAAGGAGTTTTGCTATTTGGGGATCAAAGTAACTGATGATGGTCGAAGTAGAGAGGATATAAAATGTAGACTGGCAATGGCAAAGAAAGCGTTTCTGAAGAAGAGAAATTTGTTAACATCGAGTATAGATTTAAGTGTCAGGAAGTCATTTCTGAAAGTATTTGTATGGAGTGTAGCCATGTATGGAAGTGAAACATGGACGGTAAATAGTTTGGACAAGAAGAGAAGAGAAGCTTTCGAAATGTGGAGCTACAGAAGAATGCTGAAGATTAGATGGGTGGATCACATAACTAATGAAGAAGTATTGAATAGGATTGGGGAGAAGAGAAGTTTGTGGCACAACTTGACCAGAAGAAGGGATCGGTTGGTAGGACATGTTCTGAGGCATCAAGGGATCACCAATTTAGTATTGGAGGGCAGCGTGGAGGGTAAAAATCGTAGGGGGAGACCAAGAGATGAATACACTAAGCAGATTGAGAAGGATGTAGGATGCAGTAGGTACTGGGAGATGAAGAAGCTTGCACAGGATAGAGAAGCATGGAGAGCTGCATCAAATCAGTCTCAGGACTGAAGACCACAACAACAACAACATCGTCCATAATCGAAGTGTTGAGTAACTCACTTTGTCTTCATCATGTACCAAATTAAAAGCTAACACTACATTAACTGGCGTAAAGTATAGGCCTAAACAGGACATCGTGTAGATTTGCCATTGTATGTACCGTACTTCAGTAAATATTGGTGGTAATGAACAGTGTTTCTCAGTAGCGTAACGTAACTGAAATGTCCCAGTACGTATTACAAACACGATGCATTTATGGGGCTTTGGAGGGAGGGTATAGCTAATTTAGTTTTCAGTTTCTATTATTTAGTTTGTGATACACGTTTATTACTGAATTAACAAAATTGTATCGTTTACATTGAAGGCTAGCTATTCGTAATATTACATTAAAAACTATTTTTAATCAGAAGAAACGCGGAATTTCGCCTTTACGAGATTTTATTTTAAACAAAAACTTTGAAACAACCAATCTGATGACGTTACATGCGTACATGGTGCAATTAGCGACTGTAATACACGCAGCGCTATAGCACACTGGCAATGTTTTGGTCAGAGTTTCATGGCAGCGAGCCACGCCCCCATGGCTTCAAAACGTAGTACGGCTGGGATACGTACCGCCATCTCCCCTTATTCTTACCTCCATGATATCGACATTTCTCGCTTCCCGAGCACGGGGTCCCGGGTTCGATTCCCGGCGGGGTCAGGGATTTTCACCAGCTTCGAGATGACTGGGTGTTTGTGTTGTCCTCATCCTTTCATCATCATCCAGGAAAGTGGCGAAATTGGACTGAGCCAAGATTGGGTAATTGTACGGGCGCTGATAACCACGCAGTTGAGCGCCCCACAAACCAAACATCATCATCATCATCATCATCAGATATCGACATCCAGGGATGCCACGGTCGGTCGGTCGGTCGTTACCTTTGGGTCTTCCTGGTCTGTTGGGACAGAGTTACGTTTATATGAGTTTACCACTGCCGTTTCCTTACTTTGAGATAATGTTCAGTTATATAAAAATGTTCTATACAGTTTTCATAGACTTTACCAAAGCCTTTAACCTACTGGAAACAGATCTCATAGTCTGAAAACTGGAAAACTCAATGGAAGAAGATAGCGTATGGGCAAGAATAATCAAGTCAATTCTCGGATACAACTTAATCGCAATATCAGACAAACTCTCTTTTTCGAACCTCATTCTGCAATCGAACGAAGTCTTACTGGGTGCCCAATGAGCCCTTTGCTGTACATTCTTACCACTGAAGAAGTACTGCGAATTGGAGAAAATGAAGAAGATGTATACATATATGCATATGCTGACGACATAGCCGCAGGATCAACAGATATACAGAAGCTGCAGAAAATAATTGACAAAAGAGATAAATGGTACAGTGAACAGCAAACCTAACAAAGACAGAAATAGTGATTTTCAGAGAAGGGGCAAAACAACCCAAGAATGTGGAAATCAACATCAGACAACAAAAAATAAAAATATCATCAGATTTTAAATACCTAGGGGTGACATTGCAACCAACAGCCAAATGCTTCACAAAACATACAACAGAACGTGCAGCCCAAGCAGTAATAGCAATACAGGGCATCAAAAACATCCGCCTACTCAGTCTACAAACGGCCATGAAATCATTCCACGCAAAAATCTTGCCAATCCTGGCATATGGGATGCAGGTTATATGTGACCACCTGACAGAAAGAAATCTAGGAACACTACAAAAGGTAAAATCGACTTATCTAAAACGAGCACTAGGTCTCTCAAAGACAACAAGATCTAGACTAGTGTACCTGCTAGCGAGAGAGACATTCCTAATTGACGACCTCAAACTTCGATATATGATGCAACACACCAGGGATTCCAGAAAACAAACCGAAGATCATGGGGGGTAAACGAGAAAAAGTATAGCCGGAGTTCTATGGCAACGAAGCGATGTCGAACCGCTCGCGGACAGCACGAATCTTCGAACCGCAACATGTCGTAACTAGATTATCTATTCACGGCTTTCATCATCTCATTTGCAGAAACAAAACTTATCACTACCCAACCACAACATGTGTGTGTGTGAACCGTGTAACGAAGCCTATGAACGATATCACAAAGAACTGTGCAGTAAAAGAGTGAAAGCTATAAATGAATATGCAAAAATGTAAAATGTAAATGTGAATGTAGAATGTTAAGCAAAGTAACTGTATATGGCTATTTGGCTGCAATTTTATTAAATAAAAAAATAAACATTAGCGGCCAACTCGCGTGATGGCTGTGGTGCGACTAACTATAAGCTTTCCAGAAAGAACCTCACTTTTATACGCGATCGCGGCTTGCGTGGCCACTTGTGTTCTGCCCTGCAGGCGTACGAGGTGCATTCAACTTCTAAGACCTCCGATTTTTTTTCTAATTAACTACTCACCCGAAATCGATGAAACTGGCGTTACTTCTCGACGTAATCGCCCTGCAGACGTACATATTTTTCACAACGCTGACGCCATGATTCCATGGCAGCGGCGAAGGCTTCTTTAGGAGTCTGTTTTGACCACTGGAAAATCTCTGAGGCAATAGTAGCACGGCTGGTGAATGTGCGGCCACGGAGAGTGTGTTTCACTGTTGGAAAAAGCTAAAAGTCACTAGGAGCCAGTTCAGGTGAGTAGGGAGCATGAGGAATCACTTCAAAGTTGCTATCACGAAGAAACTGTTGCGTAACGTTAGCTCGATGTCCGGGTGCGTTGTCTTGGTGAAACAGCACACGCGCAGCCCTTCCCGGACGTTTTTGTTGCAGTGCAGGAAGAAATTTGTTCTTCAAAACATTTTCGTAGGATGCACCTGTTACCGTAGTGCCCTTTGGAACGTAATGGGTAAGGATTACGCCCTCGCTGTCCCAGAACATGGACACCATCATTTTTTCAGCACTGGCGGTTACCCGAAATTTTTTTGGTGGCGGTGAATCTGTGCGCTTCCATTGAGCTGACTGGAGCTTTGTTCTGGATTGAAAAATGGCATCTACGTCTCATCCATTGTCACAACCGACGAAAAGAAAGTTCCATTCTTGCTGTCGTTGCGCGTCAACATTGCTTGGCAACATGCCACACGGGCAGCCATGTGGTCGTCCGTCAGCACTCGTGGCACCCACCTGAATGACACTTTTCGCATTTTCAGGTCGTCATGCAGGATTGTGTGCACAGAACCCACAGAAATGCCAACTCTGGAGGCGATCTGTTCAACAGTCATTCGGCGATCTCCCAAAACAATTCTCTCCACTTTCTCGATCGTGTCGTCAGACCGGCTTGTGCGAGCCCGAGGTTGTTTCGGTTTGTTGTCACACGATGTTCTGCCTTCATTAAACTGTCGCACCCACGAACGCACTTTCGACACATCTATAGCTCCATCACCACATGTCTCCTTCAACTGTCGATGAATTTCAATTGGTTTCACACCACGCAAATTCAGAAAACGAATGATTGCACGCTGTTCAAGTAAGGAAAACGTCGCCATTTTAAGTATTTAAAACAGTTCTCATTCTCGCCGCTGGCGTTAAAATTCCATCTGCCGTACGGTGCTGCCATCTCTGGGACGTATTGACAATGAACGCGGCCTCATTTTAAAACAATGCGCATGTTTCTATCTCTTTCCAGTCAGGAGCAAAAAAATCGGAGGCCTTAGAACTTGAATGCACCTCGTACGGTATCACGCCGATATCAAAGTCCGCTGCTCCAAAGGTCTCCAATTATTTATGTTAATTGCAGAAATGCTCGTGCAGTGACGGTGTATGGTGCTGTGTCTGCGTTTCCCTGTGGTTGGCGGTGGGTTTCTAGGGCTCTCTGGTGGAAGCCAGCTGTTTCGGCGCCTAGCGCTCACTGTGTTTGCAGACATCTTGTCAGTACAGTGGAATGTTGCAAGAGTACAACGACTTTTGGGTGTGTATTTAATAGGGACGATGCCCACTAGTCTGCCTACGAAACGCATGCGTGGATGAATCAGGAGTTAGAGGTACCCGAGGATAGCAAAGTAGATCTCCAATTAGATCTCATTCAAAATAGTCTATTTACGAAAATCAACAAAAATGACTTTTGTGAAAGGGTGTTCACATGCAAGGGTGTAAAAGCGCAGTTTCGACATATTGATTGCTCTCGAAATAACGTAACTATGTCGGATGATGGATGCGAAATTACAATTGTGAGGATGTTCAACTTGCTCTTAGAAGCCGGCCTGTGTGGCTGAGCGGTTCTAGGCGCTTCAGTCTGGAACAGCGCGACCGCTATGGTCGTAGGTTAGAATCCTACCTCGGGCATGGATGTGTGCTATGTCCTTAGGTTAGTTAGGTTTAAGTGGTCTAGGTTTAAGTAGTCTAGGAGACTGATGACCTCAGATGTTAAGTCCCATAGTGCTCAGAGCCATTTGAACCTTTCTGCTCTTCGAATTCCCGAAAGAGGCATTTACGAGACATGTTAGCCAGTTTTGAACAGTATTTTTGGTATTTAGGTATTAAATGGACAACGGTGTCAGAAACGGTCGTAAAGAAAATAGTATATATATATAATAAATATATAGGCCTAATACATATAGTAAATATATATAATACATATAATAAATATATATAAATGACCTAGTAGATAGTGTCTGAAGTTCCATGCGGCTTTTCTCGGATGATGTTGTAGTATACCGAGAGGTTGCAGCATTAGAAAATTGCAGCAAAATGCAGGAAGATCTGCAGCGGATAGGCACTTGGTGCAGGGAGTGGCAACTGGCCCTTAACATAGACAAATGTAATGTATTGCGAATACATAGAAGGAAGGATCCTTTATTGCATGATTATACGATAGCGGAACAAACACTGGTAGCAGTTACTTCTGTAAAATATCTGGGAGTATGCGTACAGAATTATTTGAAGTGGAGTGATCATGCAAAATCAATTGCTGGTAAGGCGGGTGCCAGGTTGAGATTCATTGCGAGAGTCATTATTAAATGTAGTCCATCAACAAAGGAGGTGGCTTACAAAACACTCGTTCGAACTATACTTGAGTATTGCTCATCAGTGTGGGATCGGTACCAGGTCGGGTTGACAGAGGAGATAGAGAAGATCCAAGGAAGAGCGGCGCGTTTCGTCACAGGGTTATTTGGTAAACGTGATGGCGTTACGGAGATGTTCAGCAAACTCTGCAAGAGAGGCGCTCTGCATCGCGGTGTAGCTTGCTGTCCAGGTTTCGAGAGGGTGCGTTTCTCGTTGAGGTATCGAATATATTGCTTCCCGCTAGTTATACTTCCCGAAGAGATCACGAATGTAAAATTAGAGAGATTCGAGCGCGCACGGAGGCTTTCCGGCAGTCGTTCTTCCTGCGAACCATACGCGACTGGAACAGGAAAGGGAGGTAATGACAGTGGCACGTAAAGTGCCCTCCGCCACACTCCGTTGGGTTCAAAATGGTTCAAATGGCTCTGAACACTATGGGACTTAACAGCTGTGGTCATCAGTCCCCTCGAACTTAGAACTACTTAAACCTAACTAACCTAAGGACATCAGACGCATCCATGCCCGAGGCAGGATTCGAACCTGCGACCGTAGCAGTCGCGCGGTTCCGGACTGCGCGCCTAGAACCGCGAGACCACCGCGGCCGGCGTCACCCTTGGGTGACGTGCGAAATGTAGATGAAGATTTGAAACAAACATATCTCCCCGATTCTAGCTACTGCGGGGCATCGGGCTTTCATTTCATACAACGGACAGTCACAGACATGTGCGCTATGTAATTCGCCTGATCATATACACGGAAACTGCACAAAAAGAAAACCAATACAAATACCTCGCTATAACGCAGGTAGTAGGGCGACAAATATTCGACAGCGGCTCAGGGGCATGTGGTACCCCAGATAGGCAACCGACCGACACAGAACACGGCAAGAAAATCCGCCACAGAGCAGTCCCTTTAAACGCTCTGAAGACGGCGAGCACAACAGGCAAGACAGAAAGACAACTGAACCGCGACGAACAGATGAGCGCTCAGTAGAATCACGCAAATCCCAAACCTTCAGACATTATTAAAACCGCAGAAGCTACGGAAGTCTCCGAAATAGCGATTCTGGCCGAAAACAGAGAAACTATGTCACGATCTAAAACTCCTACACAGTCAGCGGAAAGCAGCAGACGTAAAAAAAGAAGAGCAAAATATTAGCTATGCAAGACGATTCGGTAGCGCAGAGTACGAAGCGCGAACTGCCTGAATCGCGTGTCAGACGAACAAAGCAGTCGGGAGAAGATATTTCTGACCGGGCCTCGTCGACATCCCTCTCGGCAACATACAGTACATCAGAGGATGAAGGAGTCACCGTCGACAATGAGACAGCTAAAAAGAGTATCTGGAAAGAGAATCCAAAAGATTAATTGAAAATCTGAATGTGAAAGCGATCCCACAATTCATTTGTAATTGCTCCCTGTTGCAACACATGCATTCGATATTCCTCTGCGTGTGCTGTTCAGAAGTACGATGTAATGTTCCTTCACACATTCATACTCGTCGGTAGGAACACTGCATCGTAATTCCGAACAGTACACGCACAGCAGTATCGTATTCATCCACCGCCATCGCGCAAGCGATTTTCACTTAAAATGTCTCCCCTGTACCTCAGCATAATTAATATACGAGTGCAGGTTGCAGAAAATGGATGATGGCTTTTGGAAGTTTGAGCCTGGATGCGAAGCTCCCTCTGATAGTAGGGGACCTCTCGTGATAAGCAGGAAATCTGGGTTTGAGTCCCCGACCTGGCACAAATTTTCATTTTCTTCATTCCATTATACCGTTAATGGTTGACCGTATTCACAACTGCGAATACATTTCATGTCACACATGGATTGCTTTATTTTGTTTTGTATAACGTTTTACTTACATGGGAACCTCCCCATCGCACCCCCCTCAGATTTAGTTATAAGTTGGCACAGTGGATAGGCCTTGAAAAACTAAATACAGATCAATCGAGAAAACAGGAAGAAGTTGTGTGGAACTATGAAAAAATAAGCAAAATATACAAACTGAGTAGTCCATGCGCAAGATAGGCAACACGAAGGCTAATGTTAGCACAGAAGTGCCGTGGTCCCGTGGTTAGCGTGAGCAGCTGCGGAACGAGAAGTCCTTGGTTCAAATCCCACCTCGAGTGAAAATTTACATTCTTTATTTTCGCAAAGTTATGATCTGTCAGTTCGAGCATTGACTCTCTGTTCACTGCAAGAAGTTTAGTGTCTCTGTTTTGCGACCGCACCGCAAAACCGTGCTATTAGTAGACGAAAGGACGTGCCTCTCCACTGGGAACCGAAAACATTTGACCGCAAGGTCATAGGTCAACCGATTCCTCCACAGGAAAACACGTCTGATATATTCTACACGACACTGGTGACGGCACGTGCGTCACATGACAGGAATATATTGTCGACCCACCTAACTTGTACACTTGGCGAATGGGTAAAAAGATTCTTCTACTTTGCCCGATTTAAGTTTTCTTGTGGATGTGATAAGCACTCCCAAAAAAGTGATGAAAACATAAGAGTTTGTCACATAAACTGAAAATAAAAAAACTGAAATTTTCACGCGATGGGAGACTTGAACCCAGGACCCCTGGGGCCGCAGCTGCTCACGCTAACCACGGGACCACGGCGCTCCGGAGCTGACATTATCCTTGATGTTGCTTATAATGAGCATGGACTACTCAGTTTGTATATTTTGTTTATTTTTTCATAGTTCCACACAACTTCTTCCTGCTTTCTCGATTGATCTGTGTTCACTTTTTCAAGGCCTTTTCACTGTGCCAACTTATAACTAAATCTGAGGGGGGTGCGATGGGGAGGTTCCCTTGTTAGCATGGGTTTAATATCCTTTCAATCAATATCAATATAAAAAATCATTTTATAAAATATTACCTCTAACGGACTTAATCGTGTGTACCAAAGGTGGCCTCAGATTATTAAAGGAAGTGACAAATGACGGTATAGAAAAGATACCAGGCTACTGCATTCACTTATATAAACCGCAGAAACCAAACGTGAGCCCGCGATTTTAGTATAAAAGGATATAGAAATCGCAACCCCCATAACTACTGACGAGGGACGGCGTGCGCGACAGGCAAACGCATCTTGTTAACACCTGTGCACCATCAGGCACAGAGATTAGACAAATAGGTGTCGTTCATAGCGTGTAGGCTTTCACGGCCGGCGTCTTCAGTAATTAAAACTTCCGGGCTAAGAGGCCGTGGTCCAATAATAGAAATACTTCTCCCTGACGTTTCGTTGCCAGCTGCGGGCAACATCATCTGAGGTGAGTCTACGACCAGTCGTAGACTCACCTCAGATGATGTTGCCCGCAGCTGGCAACGAAACGTCAGAGAGAAGTATTTCTATTATTGGACCACGGCCTCTTAGCCCGGAAGTTTTAATTACTGAGGTGTCGTTCCTTCACTACATAAATTTGCAAACTGCTTCGAAGTCAGTCTGTCTGAACCTCCAGAGGAGCCGATTTTAACTGTGTGCTGTCCGACAAAGACACGGTCTCCAGAGCAAACAAATGTCGCGAACTGCAGACTTTGGAGGACAAATTGCTCATGGTAGATACGTGGCGGCAGCTACACCCACGCGAAGTGAAGTTCTTCTTCTCCTATCCACAGGGACCAGAATCGACCGTCTCTACACATCGCGGTGTTGTTTCCACCATGCAGTCGACTTTCAAACGTTAACTGCCAGTTTCTCTTAACACTGCCCATACTACTGCCGCGTACACCTCTCTAGCACACGTAAATATCGCCACCGGGGGAACAGAAACTAAGCATCCAACGTTTCAGAAGCTGGTTCCCACAGTGGGATTCTCCGTTCGTGAGAAGAGAGTTTGCAGGAAAAAACTGACGTATGGCAGCAGTCTGATGAGGTGGACGTTTTGTGCGAAACCAGCCACGTAACAGGCTGCATGACAGAAAAATCCTCTGGCGAAGATGCATTTCTGAGTTCTACATGCAGTGCCAGCGAGACGCACTAAACGCCCCACACGGAGGAAACACATGTATGTTGCCACAAATAGAGAAGATCAAGGCGAAACCGTCACATGTCATAAACTGAGAAACACAAGGGATGGCCAGCGTATCACGTATCGATATACCACCTACATCCTGAGAGAACAATGCAAAGACAGGAAAAATCGAACGGCAAACGCACTGAGTCACTGCATGGTATTATACCGGGTGTCCCATCCAAACCTCCCTGATTTCAAAGACCCAGGAAAAAGAACACAGTAGATATGATAATGAAAAATGCACCACATTGTAGAGCAACTAGGAGAATTTATTTATTTATCATCAGTACACCTCTAGATGTGAACCATTTGTAGCACGAAGAATATAGAGTCTATATTCAATTTCTTGCCAAGTTCTTTGTAAAATTTCCATTGTTGTTGTTGCAATCGCATTAGTGATACGATGTCGCAACGTAGGAATGTCGTCTACTCTGGTCGCATACACGCGGTCCTTCACGAATACCCACATGAAGAAATCAAGCGGCGTAAAGTCGGGTGAATTTGGTGGCCAGGCAATTGGTCCTCGACGTCCGATCCAGCGATTGGGAAATTTCCTGTCCAGGAACTTGCGAACAGCCGTTGACCAATGCGGCGGAGCTCCATCTTGTTGAAACATGATTTTGGGTTGCAAGTCTTGTACCTGAGGGTACAAAACTGCTCCAACATGTTCTACATCTGCATCTACATCTACATCCATATTCCGCAAGCCACCTGACGGTGTGTGGCGGAGGGTACCTTGAGTACCTGTACCAGTTCTCCCTTCTATTTCAGTCTCGTATTGTTCGTGCAAATAAAAGATTGTCGGTATGCCTCTGTGTGGGCTCTAATCTCTGATTTTATCCTCATGGTCTCTTCGCGAGATATACGTAGGAGGGAGCAATATACTGCCTGTCTCCTCGGTGAAGGTATGTTCTCGAAACTTCAACAAAAGCCCGTACCGAGCTACTGAGCGTCTCTCCTGTAGCGTCTTCCACTGGAGTTTATCTATCATCTCCGTAACGCTTTCGCGATTACTACATGATCCGGTAACGAAGCGCGCTGCTCTCCGTTGGATCTTCTCTATCTCTTCTATCATCCCTACCTGGTACGGATCCCACACCGGTGAGCAGTATTCAAGCAGTGGGCGAACAAGTGTACTGTAACCTACTTCCTTTGTTTTCGGACTGTATTTCCTTAGGGTTCTTCCAATGTATTTCAGTCTGGCATCTGCTTTACCGACGATTTATTTTATATGGTCATTCCATTTTAAATCACTCCTAATGCCTACTCCCAGATAATTTATGGAATTAACTGCTTCCAGTTGCTGACCTGCTCTATTGTAGCTAAATGATAAAGGGTCTTTCTTTCTGACCCATTCACTGTTTGTTCCACAAAGAAGAATGGTCCAATAATCCTATCGTGCATTATCTCGCACCAGACGTTTGGTTTAGGGCGATCACGAACATGTTCAATGACAACGTGCGGGTTTTGCGAACCCCAAATCCGAACATTATGCCTATTAACCCTTTCTGTTAGATGAAAGGTTGCCTCGTCTGAGAATAAACATATTTCCAGGAACCTGGCATCCATATCAATACGCTGCAGCATATCCGCAGCAAATTGTTGTCGGTGTGGTTTGTCGTTCGGCGGCAGATGTTGCAAAATTTGCACTTTGTAAGCACACATACGACGATAGTGGTGAACTACACGATGCAATGTTAATCGAGGTGCATCAAGTTGCCTAGATGCTTGATGAAATGACTTACGTGGGCTTCTGAGAAACGATTGATGTCCTCCACAGAAACTCCGTAACGTGCACCGCCAGAATGTTTCAGAATACTTGCCAGAAACCTCCTATACCATTGCTTAACTGTTTTCACATCAAGTGGATTACATTCACACAGACGACGATAATTTCTTTTCAGAGTTATCGACGATTTTGTTTCTGCAAACCACACTACTGTTTGCGCCCGCTGCTATAGCCATTTTCACTTCATGCGACCATGCTGCACTCTGGCGACGATACATGGCACTTCTGACGCGGGAATATAAATTCTTTGAGATGCTCTACAATGTGGTGCATTTTGCATTGTCTTATCTACTGTGGTTTATTTCTCCTGGGTCCTTGAAATCAGGGAGGTTTGGGTGGGACACACTGTATATGAAATGCAGCACTATGTTACAGAACTTTTACAGAGGAAAATCTCTGGAAAGAACGCAACTTCTTGTCTCTTGCGTGACATGCCACTATACCTTACGGACACAGACAGACTCCGGCTCAACGAATTGCAACAGTCAACCAACATTGGCCGACTGGATTATCGGTAACAGAAAAAGTAAAATCAAACGACCTCCTCGAAAAACAGTCTGTCCTTTAAACACATCAACTAAAACGGACGAACTGGCGTTCATGTTATACTCGGTCTCCACATCCAAAATAGACATGTAAATCGTAGGCCTCCATCGGAAGACACGATGTACCCTGCGACGAGGCATGCTGCCGACTATGCGCCAGCTACCGGAAACACACTATTTATAGACGACACGTTGCCCATAGGTCACGGACTTAGAAAAATTTCGAGCAGCGGATTGCGCTTCTCCCTGCGTCGCGCTGAGGAACTCTAGGCGCTACGCGGGCCGCGGATGGCAAGCTGACCAACAGGCGGGCGGCCTAACTACAAGGGGCCCGAACTCACGAGATTTATCAAGATATGGTAACTTGGATGATAGGGATGGGTCATACATGGTGACCTAATAGGTTTCTTTTTTGCTCTCATGTGGTTTATTAAAATAAAGGATAGAGCTCTATGTCAACAGTTCTGAGGATGTACCACCACAATTTATTAGATACTTATTATATAATGATGTGTTGGCAGAAGTGCCAACACCTTGTTTTCACAGGAGGAGGCCGAAATGCACGCTAAGCTCACGCAGGATGGCGTGAGGTCTGGAACAGGTCAATGTAATTTAATGTAGCAAATAAAGTACGGAGTTGAAGTAATACTCAACTTTACTCCATAATTGGAATACATCGGTCTGATTGTTCAGGCTTCATTAGATACATAGCAAAGGAGAAATGGCGCCTTGCTAGGTCGTAGCAATTGACGTAGCTGAAGGCTATATTAACTATCGTCTCGGCAAATGAGAGCGTATTTGTCAGTGTACCATTGCTCGCTAAGTCGGCTATACAACTGGGGCGAGTGCTAGCACGTCTCTCTAGACCTGCCGTGTGGCGGCGCTCGGTCTGCCATCACTGACAGTGGCGACACGCGGGTCCGACGTATACTAGCGGACCGCGGCCTATTTAAAAGCTACCACCTAGCGAGTGTGGTGTCTGGCGGTGACACCACATTCCTCCCCCGCAAATCGGCGAACGGTTGTGTTCTAAGGCTTCCGCCCGCCGTGGTGAGGACCCCATGTTGATGTATGCGACGAGGCGGGGAGCCTAACAACAGGCGAGGCTGTGCCACCCACACCCGGCCATGGCGTGAGGATGGCGTGAGGTCTGGAAAAGGTCAATGTAATTTAATGTAGCAAATAAAGTACGGAGTTGAAGTAATACTCAACTTTACTCCATAATTGGAATACATCGGTCTGATTGTTCAGGCTTCATTAGATACATAGCAAAGGATAAATGGCGCCTTGCTAGGTCGTAGCAATTGACGTAGCTGAAGGCTATACTAACTATCGTGTCGGCAAATGAGAGCGTATTTGTCAGTGAACCATTGCTCGCTAAGTCGGCTATACAACTGGGGCGAGTGCTAGTACGTCTCTCTAGACCTGCCGTGTGGCGGCGCTCGGTCTGCCATCACTGACAGTGGCGACACGCGGGTCCGACGTACACTAGCGGACCGCGGCTGATTTAAAAGCTACCACCTAGCAAGTGTGGTGTCTGGCGGTGACACCACATATACAGTCATATCACCACCATATCTTGATAAATCTCGCGATGCACTGATGGCGAGGCCAAGATGGCTACCCAGAAGTGACGACCTGTGAGTGGATTTATGACAAGAATACCTTTTTCCAAATCACTAACGATTTTCAGAAGGAACATATGTCCTAGTTCAATTCCTTGAAGGTCGAATTTCCATAAACCAAAAGATTGCGACTACAAATCCGTAACCCAAACTTTGCCGGACGCCTCTAGATTATCATGAGCAAAAATATTACTGCGAGCCATACTTGTGGCGTAACAGGCAGATTAATGAAACTTCCTGGCAGATTAAAACTGTGTGCCCGACCGAGACTCGAACTCGGGACCTTTGCCTTTCGCGGGCAAGTGCTCTACCATCTGAGCTACCGAAGCACGACTCACGCCCGGTACTCACAGCTTTATTACTGCCAGCTACTGGCTTCGGTAGCTCAGATGGTAGAACACTTGCTCGCGAAAGGCAAAGGTCCCGAGTTCGAATCTCGGTCCGGCACACAGTTTTAATGTGCCAGGAAGTTTCATATCAGCGCACACTCCGCTGCAGAGTGAAAATCTCATTCTGGAGGCAGATTAATATTCGACGCAGTTCTGACGTACCGCGACTGCATTGGACATGCAACACCCACCCACGGTCCCACATGTTTCAGAAATTCGTTCGGCAGGCTCAGCCGTAAGTATTGCATGACACTCGTGCATGCTCTTGGATTTGAGCAGCGGAATATGAGCACGCATAAACCTGATGAGGACTGATGTCTGTGACTCGTGCAGTGAAGTAGATACTCTAGAGCACAGGATTCCGTGTCGAACCATCGTAGACTTTTGGAAACGCCTGGTAAACAGAACAGCGTCAAACCATTTGGCCACAACAACAATCACAGCATCAGACTTTTAAGACATTCGATTCTTGCAGTAGATCTACTGCCACATGGCTAGTCGCCCACACACAGTGCGCTCCATTTATTAGCTGCGACACAATGAAAAATTACAGTTTCTACCTTGTCTACGAGACCAACATGACAAAACAAGCAACATTCCAAAATTCGAAGACATTTTTAAGAAGTTTTTAATCATTGCATTATGCACAGTTTCCAAAAAAATTGTGGCAAATTTTGGTTACCAGGGTGGTCAACAAACTTTACAAAAACACCAAACTGACGGGCTTCTATCTACATCAAGATGGAGCAACACAGTACGTCAAAAAGGAAAGGAAGATAACCACAGCAGCCTAGATTTCGTCTCGCAAGCTGTACCCTGGTTCACCTGCCGTAGTGGTTAGTCTGGCACCACACTCTCTCCACCGCCTTACCACGCTGACTGAGTGGAGGATGGAAAAAGAGGAAACTGCGAACAAAAAAAAAAAAAATGGTTCAAATGGCTCTGAGCACTATGGGACTTAACTTCTGAGGCCATCAGTCCCCTAGAACTTACAACTACTTAAACATAACTAACCTAAGGACATCACACACATCCATGTCCGAAGCAGGATTCGAACCTGCGACCGTAGCGATCCTCGCGGTTCCAGACTGAAGCGCCTAGAACCGTTCGGCCACACTCGGCCGGCAAACTGCGAACACTCCGTATTTGGATGGTAATGGAGTCACACTACATACGACTTAGTTGCGTATTTAAGACTTGTCAACAACACAGAGCATAAACAAAACAAATTTTCAGTATTATTTAATTATTTTTGCTGTGCAGAAGACAATAAATAATTTTTATCTCATACAATCAGTCGTCATAAGAACAGACGCGGGCAGTATCACAGATTTTCGCACTCAGGTCACCACGTAATCGTGACTTATTTAGTTTCATAACCGAAAAGGTGTCTTTCAGACACGCCTATGGTGACTGAAATATTGTAGCACCTTATTATGGCGATATGGAAACTCTACTTGAGAAAAAAATGTGTATGTCCTGGACAGTTTTAAAGTACAAGGATCTGTCTTTAAAGTGATAATTACATTGCAGATCAATAAATTATATCTGCACATGCACAGCGGTGCTCTCGAATTAAATGGAAACGATCTCGAAAACAGATGTAATATCAACAATGTCTTCAAAACGTTCATTCTTGTAATTCATCCAAGGCTGTGAAATCTTCAAAATCGGCGTTTTCTTTAATGTCCCTGTGCTTAAAGAACTGGACTGTGTTTGTTAGAATTTATCCCTTCTACAATGCGATTTTCTTTTTAAATTTATCCCCATCAAATCAGAAATAAGTTGTTTCTCACCTTCCAGTGCCATACTGTGGCCAGTGTGCAGTCAGGCCCACTTGAAATTCGAGCTCTGTAATCCATTCCAGATATTCTAATTTTTATTCCTGAACTCTTTTTTCCATCGTAAATTCAATAATAGCTCCACAGTAATAATATCTCCACAGTAATACAGGGCGATTATAATTAAACTTTCCAAACGCTGAAGAAATAACACCACTGGTCAGCAGAAGAAAAAAATAGTGTGAAAATTGATCAATAGATGCCGCTGTATGTGTCAGAATAAGTAAATGAAAACACCTGTCATGCGCACGACCCATTGAAGTTAGTATAAACACGCCAGGTACACGGCTTTTCCTCCTTTCTCGTCTGCGACGTTCTCCATGACTGTCTCAATGCGGCGGGATCGCGCTCTGCCTGTAAAGCTGTATTACAAGTGTGGTGTCACCGCCAGACACCACAATTGCTTGGTGGTAGCCTTTAAATCGGCCGCGGTCCGTTAGTATACGTCGGACACGCGTGTCGCCACTATCAGTGATTGCAGACCGAGCGCCGCCACACGGCAGGTCTAGAGACACTTCCTAGCACTCGCCCCAGTTGTACAACCGACTTTGCTAGCGATGGTTCACTGACAAAATACGCTCTCATTTGCCGAGACGATAGTTAGCATAGCCTTCAGCTACGTCATTTGCTACGACCTAGCAAGGCGCCATTACCAGTTACTATTGATATTATGAGTCATGTACAGTCAAGAGCGACGCTCATCATTAATGGATTAAAGTTAAGTATTCCACCAGCTACGTCCGTTTTTCTAAAGTCTAATTTCCTTGTCCTGTTCCAGACCTCACGCCAGCCTGCGTGAGCTAAAACGCGTGCATTTCGGCTTCCTCTAGTACCCGGTGTTGGCTCTCCTGTCAACCCACAACAACAAGAATGATGACTGTGTACACGTTGCTCTGCAGAAGTTCTGGTCACTGAAGGGTTTGAAAAAAGGCGTTGGTCCGATGACTGCCGTGGGTCTGGAGAAAATGATTAGGAAATACGAAATGATGGGTTCTTTTGGTGGGCAACCTGGTAGAGGGAGGAAACGAATCGATTCGATGTCAATAGAAAATGGCCACAGCAATGCAGGAGAAGACGAGTGGTGGTGTGCAAACGTGTAGTGCACGGATAATTGCCCGGACGTTGAACATACCCATGAGCACAGTGCGTAAAATCCGACGAAACATCCTTCTTTGCTATCCATTCAAAATTACCCATGTGCAAGAGTTGCTTCCTGTTGATCTGCCAGCAAGAGAGACCTTTGCTTTAGAATTTCTTGCTCGCATGGAAGTGGACAATGATTGGCGGTGGAATATTTTGTGGACAGACGAAGCCCACTTCCATATGACAGGATATTTCAATACACAAAATTGTCGATTATGGGCAAAGGAAAATTGACACGCAAATCAACCAATACCACTTCATCCTGCAAAAGGTCACTGTATGGTACGGGTTTACGTCATTACCCTAAAGCCTGGCCGTCCAGATCACCTGATCTTAACTCGTGTGAGTTCTGGCTGTGGGAATGTCTGAAAGACGTTGAGTTCAGTGTTCCGATAGCAAACTTAGTTGCATTGAAGGCACGCATTGCGCAACACATTCTGAACGTGACCTCGGAAACACTTCATTAAGTTGTGGAACATGCTGTTTCTCGATTTCAACTTGTTGCAGAAAACGGCGCACAGCATATTGAACATTGTTTGCACCAGTCACACGGAAATTAATAATCCGATTTGATTTTGATTGATGCTTTTTATGCGGTTTTTGGTTTCAGGACAATTAAAAACCGATACGATTCATGGTTTTTATGCGGTTTTTGGCCTCAAGACAATTAAAAACCGTTTTTACCCATCCGATGTCATACGACCGTGCCATGGTGGATGGGCTTACGTAACTAACAGTATCACACCTGTACACCCATGCACACTGAGTAGTACAGTTTGTTTAGTGCCAGACGTACACCTTAGGCATTGTTGTATGATTCATTTGTCATTTGTTGTCGACCACTCTTAAATTATGATGCTTCCAGCGCCATCTATTGTTGCATTTTGTAACTATTCATTTTTCTTCTGCCATACGTTCTCCCCCTTCTCCGATAGCATTCCGTTGCAATTTGCCGTCATTCTGACCAGTGGTGTTATTTCTACAGCGGTTTGAAAGCTTAACTTTGATTACAATCACCCTGTATATGTCTCCATACTCTACGTTCAGGTTCATGGTAAACTATTGTAACTGATATTGTAACGAAGCATACGACTTCAGAAATTTTATTCCTCATACTGCCAATTTCTTGCCGTGCTCATTCCCTCCAAATGTAGGATAATGTGCTTATTGGTGCACAGAACAATGAATTCGGTCTGTTGAGTATTGCAATTTTTATTTCTTTGATTGTCAATCAAATCTTTAAATTCTTTCTGCATGATATTGTATCGTCATTCGGTAGCAAACTTTGCAGTATGCGTCGCCTATGCGACACGCAGAAGAATCAGGAGTCGATTTAGAAGAGATAGGGGATCCAGTATTAGAATCTCGAATTTAAAAGAGCTTTAGAGGACTTACGGTCAAATAAGGCAGGAGGGATAGATAACATTCCATCAGAATTTCTAAAATCATTGGGGGAAGTGGCAACAAAACGACTATTCACGTTGGTGTGTAGAATATATGAGTCTGGCGATATACCATCTGACGTTCGGAAAAGCATCATCCACACAATTCCGAAGACGGCAAGAGCTGACAAGTGCGAGAATTATCGCACAATCAGCTTCACAGCTCATGCATCGAAGCTGCTTACAAGAATAATACACAGAAGAATGGAAAAGAAAACTGAGAATGCGCTAGGTGACGATCAGTTTGGCTTTAGGAAAAGTAGAGGGACGAGAGAGGCAATTCTGACGTTACGGCTAATAACGGAAGCAAGGCTATGGAAAAATCAAGACACTTTCATAGGATTTGTCGACCTGGAAAAAGCGTTCGACAATATAAAATGGTGCAAGCTGTTCGAGATTCTGAAAAAAGTAGGGGTAAGCTATAGGGAGAGGCGGGTCATATACAATATGTACAACAACCAAGAGGGAATAATAAGAGTGGACGATCAAGAACGAAGTGCTCGTATTAAGAAGGGTGTAAGACAAGGCTGTAGCCTTTCGCCCCTACTCTTCAATCTGTACATCGAGCAAGCAATGATGGAAATAAAAGAAAGGTTCACGAGTGGAATTAAAATACAAGGTGAAAAGATATCAATGATACGATTCGCTGATGACATTGCTATCCTGAGTGAAAGTGAAGAAGAATTAAATGATCTGCTGAACGGAATGAACAGTCTAATGAGTACACAGTATGGTTTGAGAGTAAATCGGAGAAAGACGAAGGTAATGAGAAGTAGTAGAAATGAGAACAGCGAGAAACTTAACATTAGGATTGATGGTCACGAAGTCAATGAAGTTAAGGAATTCTGCTACCTAGGCAGTAAAATAACCAATGACGGACGGAGCAAAGAGGACATCAAAAGCAGACTCGCTATGGCAAAAAAGGCATTTCTGGCCAAGAGAAGTCTACTAATATCAAATACCGGCCTTAATTTGAGAAAGAAATTTCAGAGGATGTACGTCTGGAGTAGAGCATTGTATGGTAGTGAAACATGGACTGTGGGAAAACCGGAACAAAAGAGAATCGAAGCATCTGAGATGTGGTGCTATAGACGAATGTTGAAAATTAGGTGGACCGAAAAGGTAAGGAATGAGGAGGTTCTACGCAGAATCGGAGAGGAAAGGAATATGTGAAAAACACTGATAAGGAGGAGGGACAGGATGATAGGACGTCTGCTAAGACATGAGGGAATGACTTCCACGGTACTAGAGGGAGCTGTAGAGGGCAAAAACTGTAGAGGAAGACAGAGATTGGAATACGTCAAGCAAATAATTGAGGACGTAGGTTGCAAGTGCTACTCTGAGATGAAGAGGTTAGCACAGGAAAGGAATTCGTGGCGGGCCGCATCAAACCAGTCAGTAGACTGATGACCAAAAAAAAAAAAAAAAAAAAAAAAAAAAATGCGACCGCACAATAGATACTGAGAATTCTCATCCCTCTATTGTATAATTCCCACTCGTTTTTAATGTCTCGTGACGGTACTTCACTGGACTGCCTCTTTTTGTGCAAACAGCCACTGGACCTGTGCACGTCCTTCATACCACGAACAAACTGCGAAGGGTAAACAGGGCCGACACCACGATTATGGCGAAGTGCAGAGAGTTAAACCGACTGAAAAATGGCTCACTGGAACCGTGAATGAAATGTCGCGCTGTGACGGGTACTTCCAAGAAGGACCGAGATAAGCAGAGACAGGCTGGGTGGGTCTCGGCTCACGTGCGTCCCGCACATCCGGCCCGTGTGCGGTTTGACACGCCGTGGCCGACCCTGCACTACACAGAGTCCGCCACCAAGTAACACTAGAATTTTAATAAACGTCAAATTATTTCCAATTCACAATTATGAATTAAGTACGTAAGTTCAACAGATAATAACAATAAATAAAGGCAGGTGATAGTTAATCTTCCGTGAGCCTTTCTTCCGATGTCGCTGATGTCTAGTCGCCGCGTTAGACGCTTGGCCAACGCGAGGCCAAGTTAACGTGCTTTATCGCGCTGGGGGAACTGCGCTGCAGAGGATGCTGATCTATTGAAGATCATTTGAAACACGTCACCCTGTGATGAAGATGGACTGCGTTTCAGCTGCTTTACAACTCAGCAGCCGCTTGGCACACTAGGTGGCTATTTCACTGCAGGCGCTCTGTAGCCAGCGCTGCCCTATCATCTGTGCACAGCTCCGACTGTACGCGGTCGGTCCTCTGTTGTGTCGGCAGTGTGTTGGTTGTACAGGATCGGTCCGGTTAATATAGCACCACAACCTGTGGCTGAGTTTGCACTTTCTTTGAGGCTCAGTTGTTACTACTTTGTTTTAAGGAGGCAGCACTATAATTCCACGAAATTCAGTCACTCAGTGCTTTACAGCTCCAATGAATGAGATCTTAGCGAACTGAGAGCTGGGTCCCAAGCCCTTATTTAAATTGAAATCTCCATCCTGATGAATTTCGTCTTCTGACGTTTCTATCTCGATAGAGAGAAATTTTATGCTGTCCCATAGTTTGAGCCAGCCGGAGTGGCTGAGCGGTTGTAGGCGCTACAGTCTGGAACCGCGCGACCGCTACGGTCGCACGTTCGAATCCTGCCTCGGGTATGGATGTGTGTGATGTCCTTACGTTAGTTAGGTTTAAGTAGTTCTTAGTTCTAGGAGACTGATCACCTCAGAAGTTTAAAAAAATGGTTCAAATGGCTCTGAGCACTATGGGACTTAACTGCTACGGTCATCAGTCCCCTAGAACTTAGAACTACTTAAACCTAACTAACCTAAGGACAGCACACAACACCCAGCCATCACGAGGCAGAGAAAATCCCTGACCCCGCCGGGAATCGAACCCGGGAACCCGGGCGTGGGAAGCGAGAACGCTACCGCACGACCACGAGATGCGGGCTCAGAAGTTAAGTCCCATAGTGCTCAGACAGCCAGAATTTGATGTTCCTGCCACGCTTTTGGTCAACATAGGTGTGTAGCATCACTACCATTTAGGATAGGAAAAGTTAGTTTTGTGCTATATTTTGAGCATGAGTTACAACCAGGTGCAGGCCACATTGCACTAAGTTACGCATACTAGCAGTTGCGCAGGCAAATAGAGGCCACAGGGTAGTGGAACTGCTAGGGAGGGCGCACACAGCAGTTTCCATGGCGCGAGTCACAGGCGGAAGAGGGCCACTGGCCAACCTAAGTGTTACGCATACGTGATGCGAAGCGGCATGCTTGGGAAAACAGAGGTGCACAGGTGAATATAAATAGGTGCCATTTTCGAACAAGATTGATTCAAGTGTGGCTGCTCTCCTGGATGATGGGGCGTGTCACACCACCAGGCTATATGCAGCAACAGATTGGGGCGACAGCGCCCCAGTCCACAGTTGGTCACTGATTCGACCCTCTGAGGCCAACGTGGGGTCCACAGCCAACCAGCGGCGGGCCACTCTTCGTCTTGGCTCCGAGGCAGGGCTGCAGATTCGGATGCCAGATCGTGGGCAGTCGTTGCCGCCGCATTCTCAGCTACACCAGCGAGGAAGAAGCAGCAGTTTTTTTTCGATCTGCAGTTTTTTTTACATTATTTTTTTTACTTTAATTTTAAAGCGAGCGGGGCAGGCAGATGGCGGCAAGGAGGGCAGGGGTCAATTAGTCCGAGGCCTGGCCAAGGTGCCGCCCTCATACCCGTCATCACTCACATTGATTGTAAAGGAACATTGATTTTTTTAAATTTTTTATTTATTTATTTTTTAATTAGGTATTTATTAATTAATTAATTTATTTATTTTATTTATTTATTTATTTATTTTTTTTTTTTTTTTGGAAAAGCATCAATACGGGATTGGAGCCAGATCATTCGGCTGATATATAAACGGGTGAAGGTTTTAGAGCTCGAACAGCTATCCAATACCTGTTCTATTGAATGTAGTATGAAGCATATTACCGTACATGCGACGGTGATACGCGTAGTTTCTAATTTTAGTATATTCCGTTTCCATGTGTAACTGAAACTCGCTGTAATCTTCGCCCGTCAGCCGATTGAAGACATGACTTGTATATTGGCCCAACAGCCACATGACGGCATTATTTTTAGTTGGCGGCAAATATTTGACGTCTGGTCTGTGCAGTAACTTCGTGTCGATGTTATTTTCAGAAGTCCTCGTTATAAGGGCGACTTTTTGACGAACCCATTGCCAATTGCGCATGCGGTGACTGCAAGTATATCTGTGGGGAACAGTATCCACTTGGTGACAATCTGGACAATGGGCTGTGTCGCTTAGCCCAATCGCATGCAGGCGCTCATTTGTGCTGATAATGTTGTTAACCGTTTTGTACCATGTCGACCGGACCAAGGACGGAAGTACACTGCTGCTGATGTTCGCCCACAGGACATCCCAATTGACTCCAGTGTGCTTTTGTTCGATTTTGTTCTTGCCCTCATATTGTTTCCTGTGCTCCAGAATGTCCTTGGCAGTTAAGGGTCGATGTTGGAGAAGGACCTCGCTCAAGTAGCTCTTTTCCAGATAATATGTGCGGATGTGGGAGAGCCGGTAGTCGATCGTCTGCACATTGATCGGCGGTTCTACGCTTTTCGGCGCGACTGCCTCAAACAACTTTGCCGTAAGGGTGTTCAGTAGGGCTGGACTACGGCTCCCGGTGGAGCAGCGCAGAGTCAACAGGGGCGGTGGCCGCTCAGACGACTGCTGGCGCAGCCATCCTGATGGAATCGGAAATCTGCAGCTGGCGAACAACGCCTGCACAACACAGCGTTGCGTTGAACAGGCCACTGGGGTGCTTCCGCAGCATTCCGGGGCCCTGTAATGCAGGCCGAGGTGAAGAGAGCCCTGTACTTGAAACAACTAAATAATTTGGAAAGTTCTCGCCGAGTTTTAATATGGCACCTCCTGGCACCCACCCACTACATTTGGTGTCTTCCCGCTTTATTTGGTCATTCTGATACATTTGGTGGCAGAAGCCTCCACAACAGATGCAAAGAAGGTAAATTTCAAATGGTTCAAACGGCTCTGAGCACTATGGGACTTAACTTCTGAGGTCATCAGTCCCCTAGAACTTAGAACTACTTAAACCTTATTAACCTAAGGACATGACACACATCCATACCCGAGGCAAGATTCGAACCTGCGACTGTAGCGGTCGCGCGGTTCCAGACTGTAGCGCCTAGAACCGCTCGGCCACTTCGGCATTCGAAGGTAAATTGCGAAGAAACGTTAGTTAAGAAAAAAAATTTTCAACTATCGGTGGAAGAATAAAGTACAAAAAATTTTCTGGGGATTTCAGGAATACGGAAACATAAGTCGCTTAGAATAAATTAAATAGAAAGTGCGGGGAAACCAAGGTGAAATGATCACAGGAAAAATGTGCAGAAATAAAAATGGATTCAAAACAGCTTTCGGTGAACTTAAAAGCAAGCATGTCAACATTAAGGGTGCAATGGGAATTCCACTGCTAAGTGCAGAGGAGAACACGGGAAGTACGAGAGGAAGGACTTGTCTGATAACGTGATAAAAGAAGAAATTGATATCGGAGACATAGGGGATCTAATATTAGAGTCAGAGTGTAATAGATTAATTAAATGCAGAAGGGATAGGTAAGATTCCTTAGGAATTTCCGAAATCATTGGAAGAAATGACAACCAAACGATTTTGCAGAGTGTTATGCTGAATCTAAGAGCCTGCAGAAATACCATGATACTTTCGGGAAAATATCATCGACGCAATTCACAAGATAACAAATGCAGATAAGTGCGAGACATCGTCACTGATATTTTTTTTTTTTTTTTTACTTTATTGTTATTTTAAAACCTGTACAACTCAGGTTGGCTGGCAGCGGCACACAAACGCCGCTCTTCAGCCATAGCGATTTACAAGAGTATAAAAACATGGTGAATAACAATGAACGAAGTGACGGGCAAAAGAGAGAGGTCACAGAGACATAAAAACACGGTGTCGTTCACATGTGACGATAACAACACTGAAAGGACGTGGGCACGGCGCACAAAACACTGATGAGTCCGACGACACAAGTGAACTTAGGAGTGGGACGGCGGACACCAAAAACACTATACGACGTCACACACACGAGACACAAAAGGCGACGATCTCCGGCGCGCGAAAGTTCACTAGACGTGTGCGAGTCCGGGGACCTGCCAAGAGAGGAGGAGGAGGAAGGGGAGTGGGAGAGCGAGAGGGGTGAGCAGAGATGCCACGGGCAGGGGAGATAGGGGGGAGGGAGGAAGGGGGAGAGGAAGCCCGGGGGAAGAGGGGGAAGGGAGGGGACAGGGAGATGGAAAAAGAAGGGAAGAGAAGAGAAGGGAGGGAGGGTGCCGAAAGGAAAGGACACGGGGAGTGGGGGGCGGGGCAGGGTCAAAGTTGATAGGAGGGGTAGATGGAGGGGGCGAGGACATCATCAGGGAGAGGGAGCTGGCGGAAGCCACCTTGGGAGAGGGTATGGAGGGTGGAGAGATGGAGACCGGGTGGGACATGGGAATACAGGCGCGGCAGCGGGCGGGGGTGGGAGAGGATCGGGGAGACGAGCGGGTGAGGAGGATCGAGTTTACGGGAGGTGTAGAGGATTCGTATCCTTTCGAGGAAGAGGAGGAGGTGGGGGAAGGGGATGAGGTCATACAGGATCCGCGTGGGGGAAGGGAGACGGATGCGATAGGCAAGGCGGAGAGCATGGCGTTCAAGGATTTGGAGGGATTTATAAAAGGAAGGGGGGGCGGAGATCCAGGCGGGATGGGCGTAACAGAGGATAGGGCGGATGAGGGACTTATAGGTGTGGAGGATGGTGGAGGGGTCCAGACCCCACGTTCGGCCGGAAAGGAGCTTGAGGAGACGGAGTCGGGAACGTGCCTTAGCTTGGATTGTCTGGAGATGGGGAGTCCAGGAGAGGCGACGGTCGAGGGTGACGCCAAGGTACTTAAGGGTGGGGGTGAGAGCGATGGGACGGCCATAAACGGTGAGATAGAAATCAAGGAGGCGGAAGGAGGGAGTGGTTTTGCCTACAATGATCGCCTGGGTTTTGGATCGTCACTGATAATGAAAGCAAGACTTAAATAGAGACACTTTCATAGAAAGTGCAAATCTAAAGTGAGTGTCGGACTGTGAAAATGTGGCAAGATGTTGAAAGTTCGGAGAAAAAAGAAATAAACTATAGCGAGAGACGGGCCATATACAGAATACAGGGTGGTCCATTGATAGTGACCGGGCCAAATATCTCACGAAATAAACATCAAACGAAAAAAACTACAAAGAACGAAACTCGTCTAGCTTGAAGAGGGAAACCAGATGGCGCTATGGTTGGCCCGCTAGATGAAGCTGCCATAGGTCAAACGGATATCAACTGCGTTCTTTTTTTTTAAATAGGAACCCCCATTTTTATTACGTATTCGTGTAGTAAGTAAAGAAATATGATTGTTTAAGTTGGACAAATTTTTCCGCTTTGTGATAGATGGTGCTGTAATAGTCACAAACTTATAAGTACGTGGTATCACGTAACATTCCGCCAGTGCTGACGGTATTTGCTTCATGAGACATTACCCGTGTTAAAATGGACGTTTACCAGTTGCGGAAAAGGTCGATATCGTGTTGATGTATGACTGTTGTGACCAAAATGCCCAACGGGCGTGTGCTACGTATGCTGCTCGGTATCCTGGACGACATCATCCAAGTGTTCGGACCGTTCGCCGGATACTTACGGTATCTAAGGAAACAGGAAGTGTTCAGCCACATGTGAAATGTCAATCTCGCCCTGCAACAAATGATGATGCCCAAGTAGGTGTTTTAGCTGCTGTCGTGGCTGAATTCAGTTCGTAAAATATAAACGAAAGTATCTGAATAAGCAAACTCAGGGCAGGAAACGCATCATAGTGTATCTGAAAATCACATTTGTGAACGAACGCAGTAGTTTCTTTTTAATGTGAAATATTCTGGTGGTCCCAAAAAGCTGGCTTAAAAGTGCACAGATTCTTAAGATTAAAAACTGAGTGCTTTGAAGTACGAAATGAACATTTAGAATTTTATTCACATAGCTAGAAAGATCTATGTGAAACTGAACTTTGAAATGATCCACAGTTTTCTTTTCATTAGATTGCGAAACAGTCTTTCAAATTTCGAAAAGATATCCTGTCCTGTTATCTCTCCAGCAGGCACTGGTGTTGTAACGTGTTTCACCTCTGCCGAGTTACGCTTGCTTTCAGTCAATGGGAGTACTGGAGAACAGATAGGCCACGTGGCCGATATGTCAGACGATACAAGTGCCCGTCTAGACTGCTATTTACATTTTACATTTTTGCAAAGTTTTAAAACATGGTTGCTTGGTTCAGTGACCGTACATAAATGGAAGTTGAAACAAATGAGGCCTCGGTCACAATTTTTAGCCTTATTAATCGGGTTTCAACACTTCTAAGAGTACCTTCATTAGAATTTAAATGTTTAAAGTGGTCTATAATATAATTACAAATTTATGAAAAAAGAAAATTTTTATATAAAAGTAAATACTGAGTAGCAATAAAAGACAGAGACAGTACATATATGTCACGTATAAAATAAATAACAGGCCAGAAGCGCTTTTTTTTTTTAAAAAAAAAGGAATGCATGAATGCGAGCCACTATGGGCTGCTCATACAGGGTGTTTCAAAAATGACCGGTATATTTGAAACGGCAATAAAAACTAAACGAGCAGCGATAGAAATACACCGTTTGTTGCAATATGCTTGGGACACCAGTACATTTTCAGGCGGACAAACTTTCGAAATAACAGTAGTTACAATTTTCAACAACAGATGGCGCTGCAGGTGATGTGAAAGATATAGACGACAACGCAGTCTGTGGGTGCGCCATTCTGTACGTCGTCTTTCTGCTGTAAGCGTGTGCTGTTCACAACGTGCACATGTGCTGTAGACAACATGGTTTATTCCTTAGAACAGAGGATTTTTCTGGTGTTGGAATTCCACCGCCTAGAACACAGTGTTGTTGCAACAAGACGAAGTTTTCAACGGAGGTTTAATGTAACCAAAGGACCGAAAAGCGATACAATTAAGGATCTGTTTGAAAAATTTCAACGGACTGAGAACGTGACGGATGAACGTGCTGGAAAGGTAGGGCGACCGCGTACGGCAACCACAGAGGGCAACGCGCAGCTAGTGCAGCAGCTGATCCGACAGCGGCCTCTGGTTTCCGTTCGCCGTGTTGCAGCTGCGGTCCAAATGACGCCAACGTCCACGTATCGTCTCATGCGCCAGAGTTTACACCTCTATCCATACAAAATTCAAACGCGGCAAGACCTCAGCGCCGCTACCATTGCTGCACGAGAGGCATTCGCTAACGATATAGTGCACAGGATTGATGACGGCGATATGCATGTGGGCAGCATTTGGTTTACTGACGAAGCTTATTTTTACCTGGACGGCTTCGTCAATAAACAGAACTGGCACATATGGGGAACCGAAAAGCCCCATGTTGCAGTCCCATCGTCCCTGCATCCTCAAAGTTCTGGTCTGGGCCGCCATTTCTTCCAAAGGAATCATTGGCCCATTTTTCAGATCCGAAACGATTACTGCATCACGCTATCTGGACATTCTTCGTGAATTTGTGGCGGTACAAACTGCCTTAGACGACACTGCGAACACCTCGTGGTTTATGCAAGATGGTGCCCGGCCACATCGCACGGCCGACGTCTTTAATTTCCTGAATGAATATTTCGATGATCGTGTGATTGCTTTGGGCTATCCGAAACATACAGGAGGTGGCGTGGATTGGCCTCCCTATTCGCCAGACATGAACCCCTGTGACTTCTTTCTGTGGGGACACTTGAAAGACCAGGTGTACCGCCAGAATCCAGAAACAATTGAACAGCTGAAGCAGTACATCTCATCTGCATGTGAAGCCATTCCGCCAGACACGTTGTCAAAGGTTTCGTGTAGTTTCATTCAGAGACTACGCCATATTATTGCTACGCATAGTGGATATGTGGAAAATATCGTACTATAGAGTTTCCCAGACCGCAGCGCCATCTGTTGTTGACAATTGTAACTACTGTAATTTCGAAAGTTTGTCTGCCTGAAAATGTACTGTTGTCCCAAGCATATTGCAACAAACGGTGTATTTCTATCGCTGCTCGTTTAGTTTTTATTGCTGTTTCAAATATACCGGTCATTTTTGAAACACCCTGTATTAATGAAAACAGATGGCGCTGGGAAACAAACTGGCTTACAGTAAAAGATCAGTTCGAATGCTTTCAGATGACTACATGCACGGCTTGATGAGATGAAAAGGATACGAAATCAACTGATAAATAGGAACATAAAATATTGAGACTCAAGGAAACACTGAGATTTTCGTGCGGCATTCACCAGAGTAAAAGTGCGCAGACAGGTACAAAATTTTGTTCGTACTAAGGCACGTCAGAGACACACAGAGGAAAATATATAAGAAAACAGCTTCCCAGTACTGAAAACAGTAACCAATAAAACCTAAAGTGAGGGTTTTTGTGAGAATTTATTTTATAAAGCAATTAGATAAAATAATAAAAATACAAGTGCAAACTAAGAAACACTTGTGGCACACCCAGGGGTCTAAATACTTCGGGAAACTCATTCGTATGTGCTGAATACTGATCATTACTTCATTTTTCATCGTCGATATGGCTTACGGTGGTGAAAACAAAATTTCTGCTTTTTCTGTTCTTCCCCTCCCACGACTGCTTCATTTATACACTAAATTTCCTCCTCATCTCTTCTGATCACGTGTTCTTTGCCTCTGGTAATTTTTCTAGAACTTACTTCAGTTCAAAATACGTCTACCTTTTGATAAATTGAAACTTCACCAACCTACCTTTTCCTATACATTAAACCAATATGATGGTCGCTTTTTTAACTTGGTGGTACGATTCTAGATTTATTCTTGAAACGGTTTTCAATCTGCCCTCCTGGAAACTCCTTTTCAATTATCTGTCACGAAAATCTTCCATTGCAAGTATTTTTTTCTCCTTTCTGTAGTTCTTCTAGCACCTTTTGTCATTCCGAATCAGGCATTCTGAAATACACTCCTGGAAATGGAAAAAAAAACACATTGACACCGGTGTGTCAGACCCACCATACTTGCTCCGGACACTGCGAGAGGGCTGTACAAGCAATGATCACACGCACGGCACAGCGGACACACCAGGAACCGCGGTGTTGGCCGTCGAATGGCGCTAGCTGCGCAGCATTTGTGCACCGCCGCCGTCAGTGTCAGCCAGTTTGCCGTGGCATACGGAGCTCCATCGCAGTCTTTAACACTGGTAGCATGCCGCGACAGCGTGGACGTGAACCGTATGTGCAGTTGACGGACTTTGAGCGAGGGCGTATAGTGGGCATGCGGGAGGCCGGGTGGACGTACCGCCGAATTGCTCAACACGTGGCGCGTGAGGTCTCCACAGTACATCGGTGTTGTCGCCAGTGGTCGGCGGAAGGTGCACGCGCCCGTCGACCGGGGACCGGACCGCAGCGACGCACGGATGCACGCCAAGACCGTAGGATCCTACGCAGTGCCGTAGGGGACCGCACCGCCACTTCCCAGCAAATTAGGGACACTGTTGCTCCTGGGGTATCGGCGAGGACCATTCGCAACCGTCTCCATGAAGCTGGGCTACGGTCCCGCACACCGTTAGGCCGTCTTCCGCTCACGCCCCAACATCGTGCAGCCCGCCTCCAGTGGTGTCGCGACAGGCGTGAATGGAGGGACGAATGGAGACGTGTCGTCTTCAGCGATGAGAGTCGCTTTTGCCTTGGTGCCAATGATGGTCGTATGCGTGTTTGGCACCGTGCAGGTGAGCGCCACAATCAGGACTGCATACGACCGAGGCACACAAGGCCAACACCCGGCATCATGGTGTGGGGAGCGATCTCCTACACTGACCGTACACCACTGGTGACCGTCGAGGGGACACTGAATAGTGCACGGTACATCCAAACCGTCATCGAACCCATCGTTCTACCATTCCTAGACCGGCAAGGGAACTTGCTGTTCCAACAGGACAATGCACGACCGCATGTATCCCGTGCCACCCAACGTGCTCTAGAAGGTGTAAGTCAACTACCCTGGCCAGCAAGATCTCCGGATCTGTCCCCCATTGAGCATGTTTGGGACTGGATGAAGCGTCGTCTCACGCGGTCTGCACGTCCAGCACGAACGCTGGTCCAACTGAGGCGCCAGGTGGAAATGGCATGGCAAGCCGTTCCACAGGACTACATCCTGCATCTCTACGATCGTCTCCATGGGAGAATAGCAGCCTGCATTGCTGCGAAAGGTGGATATACACTGTACTAGTGCCGACATTGTGCATGCTCTGTTGCCTGTGTCTATGTGCCTGTGGTTCTGTCAGTGTGATCATGTGATGTATCTGACCCCAGGAATGTGTCAATAAAGTTTCCCCTTCCTGGGACAATGAATTCACGGTGTTCTTATTTCAATTTCCAGTTGAAGTATCTCCTCTGTTACCCACGGTTTCTTTGCAATTACCTTACTTGTGCCTATTTTGTCCTTACCACCTTCTATGGACGCCTTTTTAGAGATGTCCACTTCTTTTCAACTGAAATGCCTACAGAGCCATTCATTATTGCAGTATCTACGGTCTCAGACAACTTAAAGTTTACCTTTTCATTCCTTTGTACTTCCGTGTCCCACTATTTTGCTCACTGATTCTTCGAAACTTCAACATACTCTTCATCATCACTAAATTCTGATGTGAGTCTATACCTGCTCCCGGGTACGCCTTACAATGCAATATTTGGTTTCCCAATATTTCTGTTTCCTTGATTAATCGAACTTTAATCTTTCCAAATCTCTAGGACTTTTCCAAGTACATCCCCTCCTCATATGATTTTTGATCAGAGTATTTGCTACTACTAACTGAAATTTATTGCATAACTCAGTCTTCTTCCTCCTTCGTTATTACTTCCTGACCCATATCCTCCTGTAACTTTCTTCTCTTCCTTTCCCTGCTATCTCATTCCAGTCCCCCATCATTAGCTTATCATATTTCACATACTGATGTAGTCGTTCAGTACCCTCATATACTTTCTCTATTATTTCATTTTCTGCTTGGACCGTCGGCATGTTACCCAGACGAGGAGATATGACACCTGGAAGCCGTCTATATCAGAAACGGACATGCTATGGTAATGGTAGAGAATCACCTTTAAAGAAACTGGAGTTACTGTTACATCACCGACCATCCGTGGAAAAACAGTTTACTTCTAAACAAGTGTACAAAACTACTGAACTGTCACCGACAATACGGAAGATCGGAGAAACAAACTAAAAAGTAAATAAAACGGGTGTACTTCAGCAAGGATCTTCGCCACATATTGGTATTTGCCGTGTGACTGACTCGTTTTCTTTTATCTGTTTTGAGTTACCCTGTCTTCTGATTTAAACTTTCTAATGTTTGCTTTCTTTTCAATCTCATTTGTTCGAATGGATCCCGTAAAATATTTATATCTGTCAACTCCCTTACGAACCTTACTTCCAGTTGCTCATCTTTGTTGTGTTCTTGCTGCTTCACTGCGACTTTGTTCCCATACGTCGCAAAAAACTTTGCAATTCTTTCAGAGATAGAAGAAGATAAATGTACTCTTAATTAATTTTTCAACATAGGTCAGAATAACTTGAAAATAATGAAATATAACAAATTTGGATTTTATTTTGTCCAGACGTGACCTCGTGAATTCCCCTGCAGGACGTTTATTACACGAAATTGTACTATATATTAAAATCCACTGTTACGCAGTTTTGGTTATGTAGTCGATTTAAGAGACACAAGAAACAAAATGAGACTGATTGAACCTATCACAGACTGGAAACATTAACTAAATATCATGTATATACAACAATTTTTCTATTCTACGGAAGTTTACGCCTTTCGGAAGCCGTTGGATCCTTGGCTCTTACATGTGTCAGCACTTTTGGTCTCCTCGAAAATCTCCGTGCTTGTGTGGCGATTGCCATAATTCCAGTGATAAATTCTTCACACAACTTCTATTAACAGAATAATCACAAACACGTTTACACATGTGTTGGTACAGAGTTTATTGTCTTCCAGTTACAGTGAGAAAGTATCAATGAATTAGATCTTATTGTTGACCTATAGGTCCATTCATATCAGATGTCACCTCCAAATTCATGATAAGACTGACGGACTACTGGGCCTGGAAAACCTCACTGTATGTTGCCCTTTTCTTTCATCTGATACATCTTTCACAGTCACTTTGATCTGCAGTATTAAGATAGAATCTGTTGGGTATAGGAAGAGCAGTATTTCTGCCAACAGGCTGAAGTTATGGAGCTCGAGATCATAACTGCGGTTGTCTCCTCGGAAGAACATAAATCTGTGTCCTTTACAGGATCAATCATATTTAAGAAAAGGTCAAGAATTTAGCCCTTACTAGGAAGTATATCTGTGCTGTGTGCCATATAATCAACTACTTAAAACATTTTCATGGAATTTTACTTGTCATTATGATGGTATAATAATAAAGGTAATAAATTCAAAAAATAATCTGAAATCATTATGAGCTTAGCGAATAATAGCCTCTAGATTGGTTAACATATTTTTTTATTACGACACGTTTCAGCCACTGGCCTCGTCATGTCATATAATTAAGATCAAAGTGACATACAAATGAAGGTTTCATAAATACAGTACCAGGTGAAAATAATTAAAAATTCACTCACTAAAACTTCGAACTCTCAACACGAAGTTTATTAATTTTTCGGGTGCTAAGTCCTGTGATGGATTTGATGTGCAGCCTTTCAAGAATTACTCTCCTTGGTAATCTCTTATCCTCTTCGTCTCAGGCTAGCACTTGCACCAAAAGTCTTCAGTTATTTCCAAGATGCATTCCAAACTATGTCTTCCCCTACTGTTTCACCCTCTATGGGTGTCTCTAGTACCACTGAAGATATTTCTTGATGCTCCTTCTTCTTGTCAATGTTTTCCGCATATACTCCTCCTCGCCGGTTATGAGAGGAAGGCCGTAACTTATCAGTCCCCTTAATATTCATCTCAGTTTCAACAGATCTTAAATGCTTCAATTGTGTTCTTTTCTGGTTTTTCAACAGTCCATGATTCGCTTGCATACAATGGTGTGCTCCAAACGTCCATCCTCAGAAAAATGTTTCTAAAATTAAGTTCTGTGTTTGATACTACTACATTTCTTTTTGCAAGGAATGCCCTCTTTGCCTTTGATAGATCGGTTCTTACATCCTCCTTGCTTCCTCCCCCAAGCCTAACTGCTTACACCACGCTTGTTCGCCCTATTTTGGAGTATTGCTGTGCGGTGTGGGACTGACGGATGACATCGAAAAATTGCAAAGAAGGGCAGCTCGTTTTGTATTACCGTGACATAAGGGAGATAGTGTCACAGACATGATACGTGAATTGGAGTGGCAATCATTGAAAGAAAGGCGTTTTTCGTTGCGACGGGATCTTCTCATGAAATTTCAGTAACCAGTTTCCTCCTCCGACTGCGAAAACATTCTGTTGCCACGCACCTACATAGGGAGAAATGATCATCACGATAAAATAAGAGAAATCAGGGCTCGCACAGAAAAATTTAAGCGCTTGTTTTTCCCGCGTGCCTTTCGAGAGTGGAACGGTAGAGAGACAGCTTGAAGGTGGTTCATTGAACCCTCTGTCAGGTACTTTATTGTGAACAGCAGAGTAATCACGTAGAGTAGATGCTTACAAGATAGCAGAATTCCCTTACTTTGTCTACTTCTTTGTTCCCCATTATCAAGTTCGTCGCTCCCCATATTTCTGCAACTCCTCGTTACTTCCGTCCTTATTCGTTTACTATGGGAACAACTACCATTATATCTGCATTACAACACTATATCCTTCGTCTCCGAAAACCCATAGTTCAGCATTGATCATTTTACCTTAACATATTGCTATTACCATTAAAATTATTCTTATGATTATATCTGTGCGTGCTAGAAACATAAAAACTGTACCCTTAACTGTAATGTTTGACCAGATAACTTGTAAAGAAGATTAAAAGAGATAAAAAGTGGATTAATAAATTAATACATTTCGGAGAGGCGAGTCTATCTGTAATAGCCACAGGAAACAGCGATGCGATCACGCATAGTGTTACAGAACTTCTGCTACAACTCACAGATGGAAGACAGTGCATTAAGTCCGGACTGTACTCAACCTCTGACATTTTCCATTCGTAAACACGTCCTCTGGTATGGAACAACGTAAATGTCGCTTTGTCTGGCCACATTATATATTTCCATCCATCCGCAGTCAAACATTTGCGCCTCTTACACCACTGAAGACTCTTACTTGCGTTCGCCTGTTTTACAAGCGGATATTATTTTCTTACCGTTCTCATCGGTTTCTGTTTTCACTGACAGGCTCAACAGTCACTTTCGTGGCAGCTCTTTACTCGATGGAAATAACAATCCTCTGCAGTCCCCCCTAATATTTATAAGTTTTCTTATTTAACTGTGCTTAAAAATGATTTTGTTACGTGAGCTTCTCATGCTGTTAAAAGGTCACTTATAACAACAATACCCTGTATTACATTCGCAGATATTTTCAGGGATGCAGCGACAGATTATGCTCATTTTAAATCAGTGCTGTATATCGCTACAACACGACAGTGACATCTACATCTACATCTACATCTACATTTATACTCCGCAAGCCACCCAACGGTGTGTGGCGGAGGGCACTTTACGTGCCACTGTCATTACCTCCCTTTCCTGTTTCAGTCGCGTATGGTTCGCGGGAAGAACGACTGTCTGAAAGCCTCCGTGCGCGCTCGAATCTCTGTAATTTTACATTCGTGATCTCCTCGGGAGGTATAAGTAGGGGGAAGCAATATATTCGATACCTCATCCAGAAAGGCACCCTCTCGAAACCTGACGAGCAAGCTACACCGCGATGCAGAGCGCCTCTCTTGCAGAGTCTGCCACCTGAGTTTGTTAAACATCTCCGTAACGCTATCACGGTTACCATATAACCCTGTGACAAAACGCGCCGCTCTTCTTTGGATCTTCTCTATCTCCTCCGTCAACCCGATCTGGTACGGATCCCACACTGATGAGCAATACTCAAGTATAGGTCAAACGAGTGTTTTGTAAGCCACCTCCTTTGTTGATGGACTACATTTTCTAAGGACTCTCCCAATGAATCTCAACCTGATACCCGCCTTACCAACAATTAATTTTATATGATCATTCCACTTCAAATCGTTCCGCACGCATACTCCCAGATATTTTACAGAAGTAACTGCTACCAGTGTTTGTTCCGCTATCAAATAATCATACAATAAAGGATCCTTCTTTCTATGTATTCGCAATACATTACATTTGTCTATGTTAAGGGTCAGTTGCCACTCCCTGCACCAAGTGCCTATCCGCTGCAGTTCCTCCTGCATTTCGCTACAATTTTCTAATGCTGCAACTTCTCTGTATACTACAGCATCATCCGCGAAAAGCCGCATGGAACTTCCGACACTAACTACTAGGTCTACTAGGACCAGAGATGACTGCATTTTATTGGAAGATGAGTTGTTCGTCTTTATCCTCCGTACTCGGCTGCAAGTCGCCCAATGTGGCGCTGACAGAAATGCACTTGGGGGCCGAACCCGAATGGGACCTCCCAGCCAACAACGCCATACGATAATTTCATTTCATTCTTCATATAATGTGAATCGCACTGAGGCATGGAGATTTATACATCAAAGCCGGGTTGTTAACCGTATATCGAAAGGAGGATTCTTGGTGCGAAGTGCATGTATGTTTCCTCCTACGACACTGCGAAATTACGTATTGTTCAAGATAACTGTTCTCTATATGAGCTCAGCTTGATGTCATCTGTCAAGTATGCCAAGACTGGGTGGCTACTTTTATTAGGTTGGTGCATATGTTCGAAGCATTTGAGCCGTGGCGACTGGCGGTAGGGTGTTCTACTTGCATCGCTGATATCGATAGTCGGCTGTCTTGCTATCTTTGACTACTCCTTACTCCTCCCCCCCTTCACCCCCCCCCCCCCCCGGCGGGTTTTCCGGGTGTACGTGTGGCGAGAGAGTCTCCGGTCGGTGCTGAAGGAGCCAACTTGTGTTGAAGACAAGCCTGCGTCCCTAACCGTGGTGCATGGGCCTCGCCGTGGGCACCGCTCTTGTCTTTTGTCGCGCCGGATGTACACTGCCGATCATTGGGCGCCTTGACGTGCAAAACTGTGGTGGGTTCGTCGTCTCACGCTGAACAGCTTCCCAGCTCGTAATTTGCAATCTCCAAGTTACGTATGACTTTTATTCTGTGTTTAACTAAGAAGATTGTTGAAACTTATTGCGGCATGGGTAGTTTCCGGAGATGGTTCTGAACTTGGTTCCTCAGTGGCTATTGTAAGGAGGCTGATGTTTCTCATTTCCTTCCTCATTATCTGTGGAGTCTGTGTTTGAAGCAGTTTTCATGCAAATTTTAACTTCTTTTGGGTCATATTGACCGCTTTAAGACTGTTTGCGGTTTTGTACGAGCCCGGCAGCCGTAGAGTTAATGGTTTAATCATCTGTCACGGCAGGATTTGGTATGTTTATTCAATGTTGAAAGTGCCTTAAGGCAACTGGAATTGACCTCTAAGTTTCCTGCTAATTTACTGGGAGACGGGTAATGTTAGAGTATTGCTCTACAAGAATTGGGAACATGCTTATTATACAGGGTGAGTCACTTAACGTTACCGCTGGATATATTTCGTAAACCACATCAAATTCTGGCGAATCGATTCCACAGACCGAACGTGAGGAGAGGGGCTAATGTAATTGCTTAATAAAAACCATAAAAAAATGCACGGAATTATGTTTTTTAACACAAACCTACGTTTTTTTAAATGGAACTATGTTAGTTTTGTTAGCACATTTGAACATATAAACAAATACGTAATCAGTGCCGTTTGTTGCATTGTAAAATGTTAATTACATCCGGAGATATTGTAACCTAAAGTTGACGCTTGAGTACCATTCCTCCGCTGTTCGATCGTCTGTATCGGAGAGCACTGAAGTACGTAGGGATCCAAAGGGAACGGTGATGGACCTTAGGTACAGAAGAGACTGGAACAGCACATTACGTCCACATGCTAACACCTTTTTATTGGTCTTTTTCACTGACGCACATGTACATTACCATGAGGGGTGAGGTACACGTACACACGTGGTTTCCGTTTTCAATTCCGGAATGTGCGGAATGTCCCACTGGAAACGCGTCGACATATGTGGTATCAGCATGATGGTGCACCTGCACATTCCGCAATTAACACTAGGCTGACCCTTGACAGGATGTTCGACGGGCGTTTCATAGGACGTGGAGGACGCATAAATTGGCCAGCCCGTTTTCCTGATCTTACACCTCTGGACTTCTGTCTGTGGGGTACGTTAAAGGAGAATGTGTACCGTGATGTGCCTACAACCCCAGAGGATATGAAACAACGTATTGTGGCAACCTGCGGCGACATTACACCAGATGTACTGCGGCGTGTACGACATTCATTACGCCAGAGATTGCAATTGTGTGCAGCAAATAATGGCCAGCACATTGAACATCTATTGGCCTGACATGTCGGGAGACACTCTATTCCACTCCGTAATTGAAAACGGAAACCACGTGTGTACGTGTACCTTACCCCTCATGGTAATGTACATGTGCGTCAGTGCAAAAGACCAATAAAAAGGTGTTAGCATGTGGACGTAATGTGCTGTTCCAGTCTCTTCTGTACCTAAGGTCCATCACCGTTCCCTTTGGATCCCTACGTACTTCGGTGCTCTCCGATACACACGATCGAACAGCGGAGGAATGGTACTCAAGCGTCAACTTTAGGTTACAATATCTCCGAATGTAATTAACATTTTACAATGCAACAAACGGCACTCATTACGTATTTGTTTATATGTTCAGATGTGCTAACAAAACTAACGGGGTTTTCATTTAAAAAAACGTAGGTTTGTGTTAAAAAAACATACTTCCGCGTATTTTTTGTGGTTTGTATTAACCAGTTACACTATCCCCTCTCCTCTCGTTCGGTCTGTGGAATCGATTCGTCAGTATTTGATGTGGTTTACGAAATATATCCAGCGGTAATGTTAGGTGACTCACCCTGTATATTCCAGTGTGGTTGTGATTTCATCTTGTTTTCAATGCAATCTTTTTTGTGCTGCAGGCCATTTGTTAAGTCTTCTCGTTTCCTGGCGTCGGTGCGGTTATGGATTCTTGTCAGGACCGCTGATTGTGAGGCCGCTCGGACTATATCTAAATATATACGGCATGCTAGTGAGCTTGTGCAGAAGCCGTGGTGAGTGAACGCTCGTAACGCCTGCCGGCCGTAGCGTTATTGCTTCCAAATACTGCTGTGGGCCTTGAGACTCTTCTCTAAAGTTAAATGCAATTTGGGAATCATTCTGAGTCATTATGTCCGTTAACTGAGGCCACCTTGTTAATATTGGCGTTTCTGTAAGTCATTTTATTGGTTGAGTTATTACTAGCCCTTCTAATGCAACACTTATGTTAACCATTTGTGTATCTTTAATGAATGTGACTCTTCCTGTGTGCCAGTTTTGCGACCGTGGTTGTCCCACTTTGGATTTTTAGTATAGGCATGTTTCATTGTGGACCTTTATGTGGGCAGTTCAGCTTTATTAAGCTTCAGTATCTTTGTTTTTTAATGAAGCTGTGGTATTATGTGGCTGTGTAACTTTGGACTGGAAGTGTATAGTGTTACTAGTCTCTTGAGATATGGTTAAGCAAGAACGATTGTTTATGATTGATTATTTCACCGTGCCTACTATCTATGATTTTGGGTGCGGACGCGAAATATGACTCTTATTTCTGTTTATGTAATTCAATTAAAGTGAAAATTGCATCAGTAAGAGGGCAAATGTCCGAATTGAAGTTTATAATAAAGTCTGTTTTGAGTCAAATTCAAATTGTAAAACAGTCACAAGCTTGTCCGTCACCAGTGATCCCGGGATTCCTATTTCCTTCAAATAACTGTGGTGAGATGGTAATTTTTGATTTTCTAAAGAATTGAGTAGTACCATGGCTCGGCATTTTTGTTTTTCATGTTGGTACTCCGGTCGCTATGGGTTTACTTATTGATTGTTATTTTTATTTGTAGATCACAGTTGCTATTTGAATTTACATGTAGTCATTTTGGTATTTTGAGATAGTGAGCGGAGCTTTGGAGGCTAGAAAATTGAGTGCCAAATGGAAAAATCGAAACATTTCCGACGCATTCTTCTCTTTGAGTTCAGTAGAGGGATAACAACAGCGGAGAAAGCCACAGACATTTGCGCGATATTGGGGATAATGCCACTGAACAGAGCACGGCACGAAAACGGTCTTTCGTTTTAAGGAGGATAGTTTTGATATTAGTGACTCTCCACGTTCAGTAAGATCTTCACGGTTTGATAGAGATCGTTTAAACGCATCAATGTACAATGATCCACCTCAGTGTCCCCGAGAATTGTCAGGTCTGATGAAGTTTGATCATCACCATCGTGCAACCTTTGCAGGCAATGGGGAACGTTAAAAAACCCGGTGTGTGGGTACCGCATGCTCTAAGCCAAAATCACAGAAATCAGAGGGTGGCCATGTGTGCATATCTGCTTCTCGTCATAAATTGGCTCATCAACAACACTAACAATTCCTATTCTGTACTATTACTGGTGACGAGAAATGGTGTATTTATGCTAACATGAGGAAGAGAAAGGAATGGTTGAGCCCAAACAAAGCAGGAACTCCCATACAAAGACTTGCGCGCTACCACAAAAGATAATGTTGTGCATCTGGTGGAATAGCGACGGTGTGGTGTGCTACGAATTGCTTCCCGGATGTATAGCCATCACTGCTGATGTTTGCTGTCAACAAAAGAAACATCTTACTGCAGCAGTCGAACAACGCTTTCCATCGAACGACCTTCAAGGAACTTTATTTCCGGATGAAAATATGCTCCAAACATTACTCGACGAGTTTTCCGCCTCAAAACCACGTGATCTCTACATTCGCAGAATCGAAAAGCTACTCTAGCGTTGGCAGGCTGTTCTGAAAGTGAAGGAGAACATATTATTGATGGTTAAAATTCAAAATAGTTCAAATGGCTCTGAGAACTATGGGACTTAACATCTGTGGTCATCAGTCCCCTAGAACTTAGAACTACTTAAACCTAACTAACCTAAGGACATCACACACATCCATGCCCGAGGCAGGATACGAACCTGCGACCGTAGCAGTCGCGCGGTTCCGGACTGAGCGCCTAGAACCGCATGGCCACCGCGGCCGGCGATGGTTCAAGACTCTATTGCAACCGGGCGTTGTGACCGAGCGGTTATAGGTGCTTCAGTCCGGAACCGCGCTGCTGCTACGGTCGCAGGTTCGAATCATGCCTCGGGCATAGATGTGTGTGAAGTCCTTAGGTTAGTTAGGTTCTAGGGGCCTGATGACCTCCGACGTTAAGTCCCATAGTGCTTAGAGCCATTTGAACCATTTGAACTCTGTTACGTGAATTTGTTGTGCTTAAACTTATGGACAGCCGCTACGAAATTACGCACCAATCGAACAGTATGAGTCGTGAGCAGGAACAGCTTGAAATTGCAACGAGAACTGCGTGAGGCTGCGTGTTTCTACAAATGTTCCGAAGAATTTTTAACAGGGTATTGTACTTCGTAAGGTAACTGGACTTATATTTCGCTCCTATTTACTAAGCGCTATTCACTTAAAATTTAAAAGCATTTCTTGGAATAAATTACGGCTTATTGGTGTATCAATGTTGCCGGTCGCTGACGCTGTACCGTGGCGTTTGCAGCTACATTGGTTGCAGGAGAAAAGTCCACGGTCTGGCAAGTAGACGACGTTCATGTAAACGAAATTTTGTTTCCGTTATGTTGGTTGTACTTGGATATTAATAGGAATGAAATGTAATCGTAAATTTCTTTGTGTGCATTTAGTTCCTAGTAGATAAAACGGAATGCGATACCGTATAAAAGTTGTTGATTAGAGAGTTTCATCCGGTGTTGGCTAGCATTGAGAAGAGCTTCCAGATCACCTATTCCCATTGTCCATGAATACCTTAAAGTCACTATCATGTTGGTCCAGTATTTTTATCGATATAATCTCCCTTTCCAACCGGCATGAGATTAAGCCTGTAACACTACAATATAGACGTGATATTAATTTTTAATAATATTTTTTGTTGGGATTGTTACGGCGCGGTTATTTTGTGGATCCACCTTTAGAAATTGTCCACTAACGATTCCGGTAATATCTTCCTCTGCAGTTCAGTCCACATACCAATATAGTAGCTTTTATGAGAAGTTTATTAAAAAGACAAATTTATAAAATCCAAAAATTTCCAAATAGCCCCTTCTTTAAACAACTAGAATGAAAATCTAATGGAAATGGAAATGAAATCCCATGCTTCCTGACAGAGCGTAGGGGAACGATGCGGGAGACCCGCACCGCCGTGCTAGGCAAGGCCCTAGTGGAGGTGGTTTGCTGTTGCCTTCCTTCGACTGTAATGGGGATGAATGATGATGAGAAAGACGACACAACAACACCCAGTCATCTTGGGTGATTGAAAATCCCTGACCCCGTCGGGAATCAAACCCAGGACCCCGTGCTTGGGAAGCGAAAACGCTACCACGAGCTGCGGACGAAAATTTAATAGTTTTGGCGGATTTGAATACGGCTGTAGGTGAGGGAGTAGACGAACGGATTACGGGAGAGTATGGGCTTCGTTGTAGGAACAAGAGAGGAGAGAGACTAATCGAGTTGTGCAATAAAAAAGAGTAGTAAGGTATGAAGAGATACGCTTGAAGGTGCTTGAGGCAATGAATGCTGTGATAGCGAATGACCTAGTAGGTAGTTCAGTTAAAGAGAAATGGACATCTCTAAAAAGGGCAATCAAAGAAGTTGGAAAGAAAAACATAGTTACTAGGAAGGTAACTGCGAAGAACCCAGGGATGACAGAAGAAATACACTCCTGAAAATGGAAAAAAGAACACATTGACACCGGTGTGTCAGACCCACCATACTTGCTCCAGACACTGCGAGAGGGCTGTACAAGCAATGATCACACGCACGGAACAGCGGACACACCAGGAACCGCGGTGTTGGCCGTCGAATGGCGCTAGCTGCGCAGCATTTGTGCACCGCCGCCGTCAGTGTCAGCCAGTTTGCCGTGGCATACGGAGCTCCATCGCAGTCTTTAACACTGGTAGCATGCCGCGACAGCGTGGACGTATAGTGGGCATGCGGGAGGCAGGGTGGACGTACCGCCGAATTGCTCAACACGTGGGGCGTGAGGTCTCCACAGTACATCGATGTTGTCGCCAGTGGTCGGCGGAAGGTGCACGTGCCCGTCGACCTGGGACTGGACCGCAGCGACGCACGGATGCACGCCAAGACCGTAGGATCCTACGCAGTGCCGTAGGGGACCGCACCGCCACTTTCCAGCATATTAGGGACACTGTTGCTCCTGGGGTATCGGCAAGGACCATTCGCAACCGTCTCCATGAAGCTGGGCTACGGTCCCGCACACCGTTAGGCCGTCTTCCGCTCACGCCCCAACATCGTGCAGCCCGCCTCCAGTGGTGTCGCGACAGGCGTGAATGGAGGGACGAATGGAGACGTGTCGTCTTCAGCGATGAGAGTCGCTTCTGCCTTGGTGCCAATGATGGTCGTATGCGTGTTTGGCGCCGTGCAGGTGAGCGCCACAATCAGGACTGCATACGACCGAGGCACACAGGGCCAACACCCGGCATCATGGTGTGGGGAGCGATCTCCTACACTGGCCGTACACCACTGGTGATCGTCGAGGGGACACTGAATAGTGCACGGTACATCCAAACCGTCATCGAACCCATCGTTCTACCATTCCTAGACCGGCAAGGGAACTTGCTGTTCCAACAGGACAATGCACGTCCGCATGTATCCCGTGCCATCCAACGGTGCTCTAGAAGGTGTAAGTCAACTACCCTGGCCAGCAAGATCTCCGGATCTGTCCCCCATTGAGCATGTTTGGGACTGGATGAAGCGTCGTCTCACGCGGTCTGCACGTCCAGCACGAACACTGGTCCAACTGAGGCGCCAGGTGGAAATGGCATGGCAAGCCGTTCCACAGGACTACATCCAGCATCTCTACGATCGTCTCCATGGGAGAATAGCAGCCTGCATTGCTGCGAAAGGTGATATACACTGTACTAGTGCCGACATTGTGCATGCTCTGTTGCCTGTGTCTATGTGCCTGTGGTTCTGTCAGTGTGATCATGTGATGTATATGACCCCAGGAATGTGTCAATAAAGTTTCCCCTTCCTGGGACAATGAATTCACGGTGTTCTTATTTCAATTTCCAGGAGTGTATTTGAGTTCATAAACGAAATAATGAAGTCCAAAAATGTGCTGGGAAATTCATGAATACGAAAATACAACTCAATTAGGAAAGAAATAAACGGCATGTGCAGGGAAGCTAAGGCGAAATGACTGCATAAAAATGTGACGAAATAGAAAAATAAACGATTGTGGGAATGGCTGATTCAGCAAACAGAAAAATGAAAACAACCTTCGCTGAAATAAAAAGCAGAGGTTAAGAGTGCAATGGGAATTCCACTGCTAAATTCAGAGGAGATAGCGGAGAGATGGAAAGAGTGCACCGAAGGCCTTTTGAGGAGGAGAACTTGTCTGGTGACGTAATAGAAACAGAAACAGAAGTCGACAGGGAAGAAACAGCGGATACAGCATTAGAGTCAGAATTTAAAAGAGCTTTGGAAGACTTAAGATGAAATAAGGCAAAATGGATAAATAAAATTCCATCTGAATTTCTGAAACCATTGGAGGAACTGACAACAAAGCGACTTTTCACTTTGATGCGTAAATTGTATGAGACTGGCGATGGACCATAGTATTTTCGGAGAAAAACATCATCCACACAATTACGTAGATAGCAACAGCCGACAAGTACGAGCAGCACCGTCCAATCAGGTTAGCAGCTCTGCATACAAGTAGCTGAGGAGAACAATACACAGAAGAATGGAAAAGAAAGTTGAGGGTCTGTTAGATGACGCACAGCTTGGCTCTAGAAAAGATAAAAGCACCAGAGGGGCAGTCCCGACGTTGCGGTTGATATTCGAAGCAAGACTGAAGAAAAATCAAGACAAGTTCATAGGATTCGTCGACCTGGAAAAAGGGTTCGACAATGTCAGTTGGTGCAAGATGTTCGAAATTCTGAGAAAAATAGGGCGTAACCTGTAGAGAAAGACGGATAATACGCAATATCTACAAGAACCAAGAGGGTACAACTGGACTGGAAGGCCAAGAAGGAAGTGCTCGTATTAAAAAGGGTGTAAAACAAGACGATCTACACATCGAAGAAGCAGTGACGGAAATAAAAAATTCAAGAGTAGAATTAAAATTCAAGGTGAAGGGGCATCAACGTCATCCTCAGTGAAAGTGACAAATAATTACAAGATCTGTTGAATGGAACACACAGTCTAATCTCTAATGATCAGAAGATATGGCTTGACCGTAAATCGAATAAAGACGAAAGTAGTGAGAAGTTGCAGAAACGAGAAACTTAACATCAGAACTGGGGATCACGAGTTAAAGTTATGGGATTTTGCCACCTTCGCGGCAAAATAAAGACTGGCGGAACAGGGAGAACATAAAAAGTAGACTAGCACTGGAGAAAAAGGAATTCCTCGCCGAGAGAAATCTTCTGGTATCATACATAGGTCTTAAGCTAACGAAGAAAATTCTGAGAATGTATATTTGGAGCACAGCGTTATATTGTAATGAGACTGCGGGAATACCGGAACAGAAAACAAGTGAAAGAATTGATATGTTGAAAATTGGGTGGATGGGTAAGGTAAGGAATGATGACGCTGTCCGGTTGAACTAGTATGGAAAAGAACATGACAAGAAGAAGGGACAGAATGATAAGGCATCTGTTACGACATGAAGGACTAGCTTGCATGGTACTAGAATGAGATGCAGACGGTAAAAACTTTGCAGTAAGACAGAGATTGGAATACATCTCGCAAATAATTGAGGACGTAGGTTGTAATTGCTACCGTGAGATGAAAAGCTTGGCACAGGAGATGAATTCGCGTCAGGCTGAAATAAAACGAGTCATTAAGACTGGCGACTGAAGAAGACTCCTGACGCCTTTCGGCCACATCCATAACTACTTCAGGTAGCTACTGGGTCGGATCGTACATCTGTTACGAGACAGCCATGATTCATGTCTGCAGGAAACTGCTCGCTGCCATCAGACATACACTCCTGGAAATGGAAAAAAGAACACATTGACACCGGTGTGTCAGACCCACCATACTTGCTCCGAACACTGCGAGAGGGCTGTACAAGCAATGATCACACGCACGGCACAGCGGACACACCAGGAACCGCGCTGTTGGCCGTCGAATGGCGCTAGCTGCGCAGCATTTGTGCACCGCCGCCGTCAGTGTCAGCCAGTTTGCCGTGGCATACGGAGCTCCATCGCAGTCTTTAAAACTGGTAGCATGCCGCGACAGCGTGGACGTGAACCGTATGTGCAGTTGACGGACTTTGAGCGAGGGCGTATAGTGGGCATGCGGGAGGCCGGGTGGACGTACCGCCGAATTGCTCAACACGTGGGGCGTGAGGTCTGCACAGTACATCGATGTTGTCGCCAGTGGTCGGCGGAAGGTGCACGTGCCCGTCGACCTGGGACCGGACCGCAGCGACGCACGGATGCACGCCAAGACCGTTGGATCCTACGCAGTGCCGTAGGGGACCGCACCGCCACTTCCCAGCAAATTAGGGACACCGTTGCTCCTGGGGTATCGGCGAGGACCATTCGCAACCGTCTCCATGAAGCTGGGCTACGGTCCCGCACACCGTTAGGCCGTCTTCCGCTCACGCCCCAACATCGTGCAGCCCGCCTCCAGTGGTGTCGCGACAGGCGTGAATGGAGGGACGAATGGAGACGTGTCTTCTTCAGCGATGAGAGTCGCTTCTGCCTTGGTGCCAATGATGGTCGTATGCGTGTTTGGCGCCGTGCAGGTGACCGCCACAATCAGGACTGCATACGACCGAGGCACACAGGGCGAACACCCGGCATCATGGTGTGGGGAGCGATCTCCTACACTGGCCGTACACCACTGGTGATCGTCGAGGGGACACTGAATAGTGCACGGTACATCCAAACCGTCATCGAACCCATCGTTCTACCATTCCTAGACCGGCAAGGGAACTTGCTGTCCCAACAGGACAATGCACGTCCGCATGTATCCCGTACCACCCAACGTGCTCTAGAAGGTGTAAGTCAACTACGCTGGCCAGCAAGATCTCCGGATCTGTCCACCATTGAGCATGTTTGGGACTGGATGAAGCGTCGTCTCACGCGGTCTGCACGTCCAGCACGAACGCTGGTCCAACTGAGGCGCCAGGTGGAAATGGCATGGCAAGCCGTTCCACAGGACTACATCCAGCATCTCTACGATCGTCTCCATGGGAGAATAGCAGCCTGCATTGCTGCGAAAGGTGGATATACACTGTACTAGTGCCGACATTGTGAATGCTCTGTTGCCTGTGTCTATGTGCCTGTGGTTGTGTCAGTGTGATCATGTGATGTATCTGACCCCAGGAATGTGTCAATAAAGTTTCCTCTTCCTGGGACAATGAATTCACGGTGTTCTTATTTCAATTTCCAGGAGTGTATATATAGGGGCGGTACAAGGCACTACATCTCAGTACCTTGTAACTAGTTGTTACTATTAATTCAGACCAAACATCCACGGTAGCACAGAAGTTTATGTTTCAACAAAATGGGTGGCAGGTTGCACGTTAGTACTAGCAGTAATTGAACACTTACTTGACAGGTCAGTACTGGAACATAAATGTGGCGAGACAATAACAAATGATCAAGAACACTTATTAAAGTTATGATACTAGCTTAACATAGCTTCTGGTAATAGTTTGATGCGCGGCACTTGGTGTCCTATACCTAGCACAATGAAATCTAAATAACCTTGATGGGTTTTGGCAGTCTATGATGTAGTCGCCATAACTGATAGTAGCTATGCAGGAATTCGTTTAACTGCACTCTTTCTCCGTAAACAGCGACTACTTTGTCGGAACTGTACCCTGTAGCGTAGCACAGAAATTAGTAGCATTTGACGGAACAGTTGAGCTACAAGCGCCCTACTGAGTTACTGAACTGACAAGGAACCCCTTGAGTGTGAGCTAACAAGTTCAATCTTTACGAAGCTCATCTTAAAGTGTTAAGTAATGATAGGAAACATATTAGCTGCTAATGACTAACCATGTGCATCAGGAGGGCGACAGAAAATGAATATCCGGGAGATGCAGAGATCAACTTTCTTTGTGGTGTATTTCACACTACGTGAAATGGATGTCGTCGAAGTTCAAGAAATGTTCAGGTTGGTTGGTTGGTTTGGGGAAGGAGACGAGACAGCGTGGTCATCGGTCTCATGGAATTAGGGAAGGATGGGGAAGGCAGTCGGCCGTGCCCTTTCAGAGGAACCATCCCGGCAGTGGCCTGGAGTGATTTAGGGAAATCACGGAAAACCTAAATCAGGATGGCCGGACGCGGGATTGAACCGTCGTCCTCCCGAATGCGAGTACAGTGTCTAACCACTGCGCCACCTCGCTCGGTTAAGAAATGTTCAGAACAAAGCGTTAACTTGCACCATGAAAACCGTATCAAATATGACGCGCCTGTGTGATCACAAAGTTTTGCACTACCAAGGTCGAAAGCGAACGCCTTGGGAGTTACAAACCATGCAGGTCGTTCAGCTGCGTATCCACTCTTAAAGAATGCATATAGAATTGCATTGGTGTAACGGGGTGATGAGAACTGATGGACTGTGATGGTATACGTGGGGCGTCGAAACACTCTGTCGTGGAGCTTATCATGAAACTGGTTGTCTTTTAAGGCGTAGCTGCAGATTGCGCGATAACTTAGGCACTCAGAAACAAACAGTCAGAGTCTGAATTTGTCCAGTGATTCCAGGCAGTACGAAATGCAATGTCGCACACTTTTCAGTAAGGATAGTTTTCTCTGAAGGAGTATGATTTTTATACGCAGACCAAAAATCAAGCAAAATCATTTTATTTTAACCAGCTGTTGGACAAAAGCAGTGCTTACGCCGTAGTTGTAGTTCTCTTACGCCCATTTTCCCACTCTTGCTTGCTGTGACGTAAATATTCTCTACTTCTTCAACTGTTGTAGTCCTGTCTTCCTCAGTTGCGTGTAATATTACGGTATATTGATAATTTTTACTTATGGACCGTCTAAAGGTCCAAATATATATATATATATATATATATATATATATATATATATATATATATATATATATATAAAACACCAAAATACGCACACACACACACACACACACACACACACACACACACACACACACACAGCCCAAAAAAATATATATCACACCAAAAAACACTCACACACATACACACACACACACACACACACACACACACAAACGCACACACAAATGCATACACGAACAGACCACAGATACTTCAATAGTTACACTCATAAGTTTGGCAATAACATTCGATCTTTGGCAAAAACATTTGACAGTCGGCAACAGAAACCAAAACATTGCATTAAAACAAGCGTTCAGTGCATAGTGCTGTGGAATGTGGAAAAAAAACGCAAATTGGCGTTCATAAGAAGAAGAACAACACCAAAAATGCAACAGGAACGTAATATGTAAGAAATTGTCCACGCAACCTGTAAGTACACTTCAAAACATTACTACTTAATAGGAAATACCAACCACCAGAACTGTTTATAACCTATAGGCACAATGACAAAAATGTAAATAAAATAGCTAACATATGTACATATTCCAGGCCACTGATGATGCCTTGCAGAAAATAAAGTCGAAACGCGTATGGCACTAAAATTGTGTTTTATTCAGTTGCTGTCAGACGGTCCATAAGTAAAAATTATCAATATACAGTAATTCTCTACTGCCCTTGCAAAATCACGCACACGAGAAAGAATCTTAGGAGGCGGAGCACCTCCAACGTCTCGCTGCACAATAAATAACTTCGCAGCCAGTTTACCATCCAGAATAACATTCGGCATAATTGCATACGAATGTGTTAAGGTATTGATGTCACTTGGCCTTGATACAACTCTCATAGTGCCTGAAATTTCCGTGGTTCCTTTCACATGCATTTCCTCTTCAAATACCGATTGGTCGGAGTTGAAAACAAATTCCTTACTGACCGATGGGATAAGTTTGTTTATATCATCTACAAATTTTTGGGACAATTCCGTAGTTTGCTGTCAATTTGAAGTCATTGTAATCTATGTAGCGTGCAATTTGATGTGCATCATGCACATCCCGTAAATTGCATCGAGCATCTTTGAAACGTTCAAACACTGCTTTTTGTAACAAGAGTGCCTTGTTCTGCCTTGAATATCAGTAGCTTCTCTTATGCACTACACGGTCATATTTCTGCGGACTCATTCGAAATGCCGGCCGGGGTGGCCGAGCGGTTCTAGGCGCTTCAGTGTGGAACCGCGAGACCGCTTCGGTCGCAAGTTCGAATCCTGCCTCGGGCATGGATGTTTGTGATGTCCTTAGGTTAATTAGGCTTAAGTAGTTCTAAGTTATAGGGGACTGATGACCTCAGAAGTTAAGTCCCATAGTGCTCAGAGCCATTTGAACCATTTCATCGAAATCAGTTCGCAATTGTTTTCCTACCATGCTGCGGATGATCTTCCATGTACTAAATTATGTTTAGTACCCGCTACTTGGACAAAGACTGTTCTTTACTCGTTTCACTGGAGACGAGGTTTGTGATTCACTGTCCGACTAGGATGATGAACTATATGGTGGACACCTGTTTCAGTATAATTTTCACTTGTTAAGCATTTATTGTCATCATCGCACTCCTCATGTTCATTTTCCGCACAATCGAGAATATATGAAATCAAAAATTCCACTGATTGATCTTGCAGAAACGCTAATATCTCGTCGGTCATTTCTTTCGCACTCTGTGAAAGTCCTCGGATTCCTTTCTGGCGAAATGTTAACTTCGGCAACTGTTGTAGATATAACGAAATGTTTTCTTTGTTTATAGTTGCTATTGCTCTGGTTTGTATCAACGCCACTATATTGTAGCACTGTTGTGAGTTACTCGTCGCTTATGGCTCTAAGCACTATGTGACGTAACATCTCAGGTTATCAGTCCCCGAAACTTTGGACCACTTAGACCTAACTAACCATCCATGCCCGAGGCAAGATTCGAACCTGCTACCGTAGTAGCAGCGCGGTTCCGGACTGAAGCGCCTAGAACCCCTCGGCCACAGCGGCCGGTACTCGTCGGTTAAGCAGTTCAACTACGCTCTGTGGCCTCAGGCTGGATACCTCCAGTCCCACCCGCTGTTGCCATTAGCAGTCAATACTGTGGTTACGTGGTTGGCAATATGCGGGGCGTCGAACGCTATAAACGTCATTGGCCTTTATCGACCTCCTATTCAAGAGGTTCCTTGTGAGAGTGTCCACGGTATGTCGTCTTCTCTGCCTGTCGGCGGACGAATTTCCGGCTCTACCAGTACTAGGTGGAAGTGAACTAGTCCCTGGGAGGCAGCACTCTCTCGACGGCTGGCAGCACTATCGGCGGAGGAATACGGTGGGCTAATGGCTGTGGCACAGAAGCAGAAACAGGTCCCACTTTGTGGGCGCCGCCTGTAGCCTGCTGGTCGGAACTGAGATATGCCAGGTGAGTGGTTGTGCCTGTGTAGTGGCGGCTTCCTATAAGTATTACCTCCTGGGCCTTGTAACAACACCAACGTTATCCTACTGTATATGTAATAAATTTTGTCTTCCGAATTTCGATAAATTAGTATAATTGATATTCTGGTTTCATTTCTTTTTTGTTTCATGACATTATGTTGAAGAAGCTATAAACAATTTTCGATGTAAATTTTAATATTTATGTTCAATTTCAAGTAATGTTGTAATCAAAGGGAAGTGGAACTAATGTTGGAAACTATTGTAAGATGTGAAAGTTGTAAATATAAGCCTGGTCCATACGTAGGCAATGTATTAGAATATGTGGAATGTAAAACCTTTGGTGAATACCCTGCCTGTAGGGGAGCAGGAAAAGGTGGAGGTAGGCGAGCGCGGGAAAATACACACGGGCACGGTACGGCACAACGGGCTCAGCAGTAGTAATCGGAGTTGGGCATCGATCTGAGAAACACGTTCTGGATCGAGGAGGCTCTCCTGGAAAAAGTGGTTTCGCTGAGTCTCGGATGCGCTGTTTCCGACGTCTATACAGCATGACAATATTCCATAGGCACTAAATGGAAAAGCATTGCGACGCCATGAAGAAGTAAAGTGCCGATATTTCATGAGCCATTGCTGTCATCGCACGTGTGCTTTGTGCCTCGCCATCTCGCCGCTTGCCGACCGCCTCATCGATACGAACAGGTTGAAAATTTCAGTACTGTATTCGTGTGGACCAGTGTCACTTTTGCTACATACTGTTCAATAATAACTTAAATTTTACCAGAACTGTCCTACCAATTAATTATTCTCACAACTAACTTAGACAGGGTCCTTTCCACATGTTGTGCAATCCGAGTATCCCAAGATGAAGATTTAAAGTTTATGTTAATAATAATTACCTGCAGATTTATCTATGTTAGAACGATGTTTAAAGAACTTTGTTGTTAATGAAATACTGGACGAATAATATAGGTCTGACCAAGTTGGAATATAATATTGAAATTGGGTTAGTAATGAAGTTTATTTAAATTGAGACAAAAATAACAGTAGTTAAATGTGCAGGAAATAAGACAAAGAGAGTGGTAAATCATATTTTGGAAATCTTGAATACTTAATACTCTCAATAATCAAACTTTCACTACAGTGATCTTAACAGTTTCAGGGTCTCCACCCCCCCCCTTTTTTTCTTTTCTATTCATTTGAACTCTGAAGTGTACTGAACTGATTTGACCAGCAAAGTTAAAGTCAATATAAAACCTAAATTTATCAGTGTTTTACCCATCTTAAAATTGACATTGTATGTGTGTTTCAAAAGTGCTGTTTCTAGGGTAACCTATGCCCGATTTCAGTCGGATCAATAGACAAAACGCAGTTTGTAGTAATCATTATAGTGTAATGTTGTGTATTTATAGCTTGTCCAAATTAGTACAGAAAGTGAAAATATTAGTTCAGTAGATTTTTCTGGTTCAAAATTTACCATATAATGCAGTATTACTACGTGTTGTTATGCTTGCACGTACATCCACTTGTACAGGGAAAAAACTCAGTTAATGCCTAATTAGGCTGGCGACCGTATTATTAACAATTGGTAGCATCTGCTGTGTATGTTTCTTGCCCGTCCTAACGTGTAGTTGCACTTTAGACTTGCTTGACGTATCATTGTTGTTCCTGAGTGGGTGTAAGTCTGATTTTGCCTCCATTCAGGTACACGCGGTCAACATATTTACTAATATCCTTTCTTATAAGGTGAAGCCCGTCAACTTACCATAGTACAGGCTTTAAAGAGTTAACGTACGCCCGAAAGTAGACGTTACAGCCTGATGCACAACATTTCTCAAATATTATCTAACTTTGTACTAGCAAAAATGATGATTTATTCTACAGCTCTGTAACTGAAACCAAAATAAATTTTTCTTATTTGAAATATGTTTTCCAGAACGAATATAAAAACTTCGTAATTGTAAGTAAAGAATTAGTACATTGGGTCACTGTCCTTAGGGAAATAGTACGGAATGTTAGGTTTTATGTACTGTATCTGAGAGTAAACTGTAATAGTACAGCTTGTCTGGGCGCCGTATATGGTACATCAGAGAATGCTCGTTCTTGTTGCTCCAGAACTAGCTATGATACAGAGTAAAAGTGTGAATTTCGTGCAAGACGACGAATTTCTCCACATGAGGCCAAAACACTGTTTACGAGGCACAGTGCGAGCGATGTATATTGACAGATGAACTATGCTCCAAATGACAACAGTATCACTCTCCGTATCCGTTTACAACTAATCAGAGCTCTCTCGTGATAACTGTAGCTAGTGGAGCGTTGTCACCCGTTCAGACACATTCGTTTCAACTGCACTGATAATCTGTAATACCGTTCATCTCAGATTGGCTTAGAACTTTCGTAAGGCACGCCCAGTGAATATCAGTGACTGTTATTGCATTTCAATTATAATGCCAGATCTTGTCACTAACCTCAGTCTTTTTACCTAGACGAGGATGTTGTACCTTGCATAATTTAATGCAACTGAATGTTGTTAACCTGTCAAAGAAAGAAGTTATTTAAAAATTTGCGCCGGTTTTGCTCTTAGTGAAAATGAATGATGCCTCAATAAGTCAATCGATTTGTTCTACATGTTAATCACAGATAGCACATGTAACTACACGTCTGAATTATTGTAAATATAAAACAAAATAACACGACATTTCAAAGATTACTACTATAAATTTGCAGATTTTTTATATTATAATTAGTTTCTGAAAGTGTAATCTGTTTCGCTTGATGGTTTCTTTTCCAGCGTTGCAATTGTGTTGAATCTTCAAATCTTGACTGTTTCATCTCTCTCTTTCTCTCTCTCCTCTCTCTCTCTCTCTCTCTCTCTCTGTCTCTGTCTGTCTGTGTGTGTCTGTGTGTGTCTGTGTGCGTATGTGTGGTTCGTGCAGCTGTCGCCACATCCCACAAACGTGTAGCTGTCGCTTTCTAGCTTCCTATACCTCCTCATCTCTTTCTATTTCTCCTTTCCTCATGTCCTTCGGTCTGTGTCTTCTCCTTCTTCCCTGAAGACGCAACATCAAGGTCGTCTTTGGCCATCTGTTGTCCGTCATTCTGTTATGTCTATACAAGGAAAGCTGCCGTTCTATTCCACCCGTAATATTTTTTGGTGAGTCTGTGTCATTTTCATAATTGTTGTATTTCTTACATGGCATCGTCCAACTAATATACACGATCTTCTGAGATAATCCATCTCTATAACTCTCGATTTATATTTATTTTTTACATTAGGTTTCCAGCACTTGTATCCACAAGATGCAATACGTCCATAGAGCATCTTCTTTATTTTTCGCCTTATCTTAGACAATGACAAAGAGTTTAGGTTGTGGGTTGCTACTTCCACAAGGGCTTCTCGTTGCTGCATTTCCCAATTAACTGTCGCGTCTTCCGATTGCATACTATCAAAATGTTTAAAATATTTACGTGTCTTGTGCTGACCATCTACCATAATGTGTCCTACCTTTCTTCGCTACACAGGTATCCAGTCTTTTGAAAATTTATTCTCAATCTCCACTTATCACATTCGTCTGATCATTTTATTACCATAGAGCAGATGTAATGTTCACTAGCCACCATTACTTGATCACCCACGAAGATCGAGGTCTACATACATCGATTCCTTATCTTTATCGCTGTTCCTGCACATTTCCTACTCCACATATCAGAGGCTTTCCGGATATATATTTTAAACAATGCAGGAGACAAGTAGCATACCTGCTCCGATTTTTTAGTAATTTTGGAAGCTATTACCAAATTTGATTATACACACCGCAAACTTGTGTAGGTTTGATAAACTTTTAACCCGACTTTGCTAGCCCACTCAACCTCAGAACTTCAGTTTCTTCAGCGCCACTGCCTAAAATGCGTTCTCGAGATCTATGAACACTAAAAGGCTGCTCAGATTCCTTCCAGTCTCTAAGTCGTTAATTGTCTTAAAGTAAAAATGTTGTCATTACAAGATCTTCCCTTCCAGTATCCCTTTGCTCTTCAACGTCCAACAATATCGCCTCTATCCTGCCTTTTAGGACCCGGCCAAGCAAACTACCAATACAGCTTGCAGCACTGATTCCGAGGTAATTTCCATATACACTATGTGATTAAAAGTATCCGGACACGCCCAAAAACATACTTTTTTCATATTAGGTGCATTGTGCTGTCACCTACTGCCAGGTACTCCATATCACCGACCTCGGTAGTCATTAGGCATCGTGAGAGAGCAGAATGGGTCGTTCCGCGGAACTAACGGACTTCGAACGTGGACAGGTGATTGGGTGTCACTTGCATCATATCCGCCCCCGGTCGCTGAGTGGTTTCCACAAACAATATAGAACAAAATGAGATCAACAAAAAGAAAAAAAAAGTGGTCTGTGCGACAGAATATCAATCCCAAGGGCCCGGGTTCGATTCCCGGCTGGCTCGGAGATTTTCTCCGTTCAGGGACTGGGTGTTGTGTTGTCCTGTTCATCATCATTTGATCCCCATCGACGCGCAAGTCGCCGAAGTGGCGTCAACTCGAAAGACTTGCACCCGGCGAACGGTCTACCCGAAGGGAGACCCTAGTCACACGACATTTTTTAATTGTATCATACGTCTGTACGCGGAATTTCCACACTCCTAAACATCCCTAGGTCCACTGTTTCCGATGTGATAGTCTAGTGATAATGTGAAGGGACATGTACAGCACAAAAGCTTTCTAGGCTAGCCTCGTCTGCTGACTGACAGACTGTTGGCCGACAGTTGAAGAGGTTCGTAATATGTAATAGGCAGACATCTATTCAGACCATCACACAGGAATTTAAAACTGCATCAGGATCCACTGCAAGGATTATGACATTAGGCGGGAGGTGAGAAAACTTGGATTTCATGGTCGAGCGGCTGCTCATAAGCCACACATCACGCCGGTAAAAGCCAGACGACGCCTCGCTCGGTGTAAGGAGTGTAAACACTGGGCGATTGAGCTGTGAGAAAACATTGTGTGGAGTGAGGAGTCACGGTACAGAATGTGGCGATCCGATGGCAGGGTGTGGGCATGGCGAATGTCCAGTGAACGTCATCTGCCAGCGTGTGTAGTGCCAACAGTAAAATTCGGATGTGGTGGTGTTGTTGTGTGGTGGTGTTTTTCATGGACAGGGCTTGCACCCCTTGTTGTTTTGCGTGGCACTATCGCAGCACAGGCCTACATTGATGTTTTAAGCACCTTCTCGCTTCCCACTGTTGAAGAGCAAAACGGGGATGGCGATTGCATCTTTCAACACGATCGAGCACCTGTTCATAATGCACGGCCTGTGGCGGAGTGGTTACACGACAATAAAATCCCTGTAATGCACTGGCCTACAGAGAGTCCTGACGTGAATACTACAGAATACCTTTGGGATGTTTTGGAACGCCGACTTCGTGCCAGGCCTCACCGACTCACATCGATACCTCTCCTGAGTGCAATACTCCGAGAAGAACGGACTGCCAGTCTCCCAAGGAAACTTCCAGCACCTGACTGAACGTATGCCTGCGATTGTGGAAGCTGTCATCAAGGCTAAGGGTGGACCAACACTATTTTGAATTCTAGCACCACGAGCTTGTAAGTCATTTTCAGCTAGGTGTCCGGATAATTTTGTTGACATAGTGTAGCTTCTCACTACCTTTCTTATAAACTGGACATAGATGTGCCATTCCTTGGACACTTCGTCCTCTAACATGCATGCATTAAAGTAACTTATTCAAAAATTCCCATAAAAAACTCAGTCCATACTTTACTAATTTCTATTGATATGTTTCCTGTTCTGGGAAAGTTCCCATTCTCCATTTGTTTCACATACCTCTCTACTTCTGCTGTAGTTATTGGGTTTACATTCCTAAATCTAATTCTACATTCTTATATCTGTTTCTCTCTTCCGTAAGAACTGACTTCAAACGATTTTTCCATTCTCTAACTGTTATATTACTCCCTTCTTTCACATCTCTTCTTAAATTCTTCGCTGTTTTCCAGGCTTTTACTACTTTTGTACCCCAGATACATCTATATTCTCATATCTCTTTTTCCTATACCTAATTTTCCCTATTAATAATTTCTTATTTAATGTTCCTGTTTATTTCCACATATTTTTGTCTATCCTCCTAATCTCTCTTCCTCGGCCTACTGTTATATATTTTCTTCTTCATTCTTATCTTTCCTCTGTCTGCGTTCACCACTCTGGACATTGTTTTCTTTCTTCGCTTTGATGAACCAGCGCTTCATATACTGCCTCGTGAATGCCTGTTATTAGATTCTAGATATTTCCTTTCAGCATTTTCGCCTTCACCTAAACTTTGCTACTTGATAGCTAGTCTCAGTTTATAAAGAAATTTCACACTTTCATCTGTGAGACTATTTTCGCTATATTTAACAGCATCTAGAATTTTAATAGAAGCACTGTATTACTGATGTACCCTTTATTTTATTTAATGCAAAATATTTTCAAGTCATTTAAAAAGTTAAATTCTCTAAGTTCTGTATGGGAAATTAATGAAATCAGCCTATGTAGGTAAACGTTACTGTGAGGTAACACAGTTTCGACTGCGACAGAGTTCACCATTTAATGTTTTCGTAACGATTGTTTGCACGTTTTCTCAAATTATTACACCTTCTTTTCGTCAGTAAAGTCAAAGCGCAGCTAATATTTCTCTGTATTATTTAGTACAGTTTCGTTTGTTACGTGCATTGACTGTTTCGTCAGCACACGTCTGTTCATCTACATCTGATCATCGTCATCATCATCATCATCATTTAAGACTGATTATGCCTTTCAGCGTTCAGTCTGGAGCATAGCCCCCCTTATACAGTTCCTCCATGATCCCCTATTCAGTGCTAACATTGGTGCCTCTTCTGATGTTAAACCTATTACTTCAAAATCATTCTTAACCGAATCTAGGTACCTTCTCCTCGGTCTGCCCCGACTCCTCGTACCCTCTACTGCTGAATCCATGAGTCTCTTGGGTAACCTTGCTTCTCCCATGCGTGTAACATGACCCCGCCATCTAAGCCTGTTCGCCCTGACTGCTACATCTATAGAGTTCATTCCCAGTTTTTCTTTGATTTCCTCATTGTGCACACCCTCCTGCCATTGTTCCCATCTACTAGTACCTGCAATAATCCTAGCTACTTTCATATCCGTAACCTCAACCTTGTTGATAAGGTAGCCTGAATCCACCCAGCTTTCGCTCCCATACAAAAATTTGGTCGAAAGATTGAACGGTGCACAGATAACTTAGTCTTGGTACTGACTTCCTTCTTGCAGAAGAGAGTAAATCGTAGCTGAGCGCTCACTGCATTAGCTTTGCTACACCTTGCTTCCAGTTCTTTCACTATGTTGCCATCCTGTGAGAATATGCATCCTAAGTTCTTGAAACCGTCCACCTGTTCTAACTTTGTTCCTCCTATTTGGCACTCCATCCGTTTATATTTCTTTCCCACTGACATTACTTTCGTTTTGGAGATGCTAATCTTCATACCATAGTCCTTACATTTCTGATCTAGCTCTGAAATATTACTTTGCAAACTTTCAATCGAATCTGCCATCACAACTAAGTCATCCGCATATGCAAGACTGCTTATTTTGTGTTCACATATCTTAATCTCACCCAGCCCGTCTATTGTTTTCAACATATGATCCATAAATAATATGAACAGCAGTGGAGACAGGTTGCAGCCTTGTCTTACCCCTGAAACTACTCTGAACCATGAACTCAATTTACTGTCTACTCTAACTGCTGCCTGACTATCCATGTAAAGACCTTTAATTGCTTGCAAAAGTTTGCCTCCTATTCCATAATCTTGTAGAACAGACAATAACTTCCTCCTAGGAAACCGGTCATATGCCTTTTATAGCATAGATACAATTCCCTGTTACACTCATAACACTTCTCCATCTGACAACCTCTAAGAGGCCTAAACCCACACTGATTTTCATCCAATTGGTCCTCAACTAATACTCGCACTTTCCTTTCAATAATACCTCAGAAGATTTTACCCACAACGCTGATTAAAGAGATACCTCTGTAGTTGTTACAATCTTTTCTGTTTCCATGTTTAAAGATTGGTGTGATTACTGCTTTTGTCCAGTCTGATGGAACCTGTCCCGACTCCCAGGCCATTTCAATTATCCTGTGTAGCCATTTAAGACCTGACATTCCACTGTATTTGACGAGTTCCGACTTAATTTCATCCACCCCAGCCGCTTTATTGTACTGCAATCTATTGACCATTTTTTCCACTTCCTCAAATGTGATCCTATTTCCATTCTCATTCCCATCCCATTGTACATCGAAATCTGAAACATTACTGATCGCATTTTCACCTACATTGAGCAACTCTTCAAAATATTCCCACCTTCTGCCCAAGGCATCCACAGGATTCACCAGCAGTTTTCCTGACCTGTCCAAAATACTTGTCATTTCCTTCTTACCTCCCTTTCGAAGACTGCTAATTACACTCCAGAATGGTTTTCCAGCAGCTTGACCCATAGTCTCCAACCTGTTCCCAAAGTCTTCCCACGATTTCTTCTTGGATGCTGCAATTATCTGTTTGGCTTTGTTTCTTTCTTCAACATAACTTTCTCTGTCTACCTGGGTTCTGGTATGTAGCCATTTTTGATACGCCTTCTTTTTCCTTTTACAGGCTGCCTTGACTGTATCATTCCACCAAGCTGTTTGCTTCATCCTACTTTTACACACTACTGTTCCAAGACATTCTTTAGCCACTTCTAGTACTGTGTCCCTGTACCTTGTCCATTTCTTTCCAATGACTGTAATTGACTACATTCAACTAACTGGTACCTTTCTGAGATCGCTGTTATGTACTTGTGCCTGATTTCCTTATCGTGAAGTTTCTCCACTCTTATCCTCCTACATATGGACCTGACCTCCTGCACTTTCGGCCTCACAAGCCCAATTGCACTGCAGATTAAATAATGATCAGTGTCATCAAAGAATCCCCTGGATACACGTGTGTCCCTCACAGCCTTCCTGAATTCCTGATCTGTTATTATATAGTCAATGACAGATCTCGTTCCCCTGCCTTCCCAAGTATACCGGTGAATGTTGTTATGTTTAAAAAAGGAGTTTGTGATTACTAAGCCCATACTGGCACAGAAATCCAAGAGTTGTTTCCCGTTCCTGTTGGCCTCCATATCCTCTCCAAATTTACCCATAACCTTTTCATACCCTTCTGTTCGATTTCCAATCCTGGCGTTAAAATCACCCATGAGCAGAACACTGTCCTTGTCCTTTGCCCTAACAACTACATCACTGAGTGCCTCATAAAAACTATCCGTCTTATCTTGATCTGTCCCTTCACAATGCGAATATACTGACATAATCCTAATTTTCTTGCTAGACACTGTCAAATCTATCCACATCAGTCGTTCGTTTACATACCTTATTGCAACTACGCTGGGTTCCATTTCTTTCCTGATGTAAAGCCCTACACCCCATTGTGCTATTCCTGCTTTGACTCCTGACAGGTAGACCTTGTATTCTCCCACTTCCTCTTCTTTCTCACCCCTTACCCGAATGTCACTAACAGCTAAAACGTCCAACCCCATCTTACTTGCAGCCTCTGCCAGCTCTACCTTCTTCCCAGAGTAACCCCCATTGATATTAATAGCTCCCCATTTCATTACCATTTGTTTGCCAAGTCGTATCTTAGGAGTCCCTGGTTTGTCAGTTAGAGGTGGGACTCCGTCACCTCCACAGGTCCGAGGCATTTTACTCTGATTGTTGCCAGCATCATATTTAAAGTACCAGGGAAGCAGGTTGCTAGCCTTACTTGCCCCGAGTCCCATTGGGTTTTACCCCTAACGGCTGAGGGACTAACCGGTGGATTTGGTAGTCTTTGCCGTATGAGCACAAAGGTGACCACGACTCAGAATATGTCCGAGATGCCCAGCCTTATTCCAAACTAACTGGTATCCCGACTGTTGGGACCACTTACTTGACCACTCATACGTTGCCCGTGGTTCATGAACTAGGACATGACTACAGGAACCCACACCATTAACCACCATCTACATCTACGTCTACATATATACTCCGCAATCCACCGTACGGTGTGTGGTGGAGGGTACCCTGTACCACAACTAGTCATTTCCTTTCCTGTTCCACTCGCAGACAGAACGAGGGTAACACGACTGCCTCTGCGCCTCCGTGTGAGCCCTAATTTCTCCTATCTTATCTTCGTGGTCCCCACGCGAAATGTATGTTGGCGGCAGTAGGATCGTTCTGTAGCCGGCCGCGGTGACCGCGCGGTTCTGGGCGCTGCAGTCCGGAACCACGGGACTGCTACGGTCGCAGGTTCGAATCCTGCCTCGGGCTTGGATGTGTGTGATGTTCTTAGGTTAGTTAGGTTTAAGTAGTTCTAAGTTCTAGGGGACTGACGACCTAAGATGTTAAGTCCCATAGTTCTCAGAGCCATTTCAACCATTTTTGATCGGTCTGTAGTCAGATCCAAATGTCGGTTCTCTTAACTTTCTCTGTAGAGTTCTTCGAAATTAATGTCTTGTTCCCTCCATGTATTCCCATTTGAGTTCCCGAAGTATAACGGTAACACTTGGATGCTGTCAAACCAACCATACGAAATCTAGCAGCGCGCCTTTGTATTGCTTCGATGTCTGCTTTCAGTCCGACTTGCTGTGGATCCCAAAAGCTCGAAGAATGCTCAAGAAAAGGTCACACTAAACTTTCCTAAAATACTCTCAATAAACCGAAGTCGACCATTCGCAATCCTCACACGCTTGTTCCATTTCATATGGCTTCGCGACGTTACGCCCAGGTATTTGAAAGACCTGACTGTGTCAAGCAGAACACTACTAATACTGTATCCGAACAATACGCGTTTGTTTTTCCCACTCATCTACATTTAGTTACATTTTTCTACATTAAGAGCCAGCTGCCACACAAACTAGAAGTCTTGTCTCGGTCATCTTGTATTATCTTCGACACCAGCATCATCAGCGAACAACCGCAAATTGCTGCCCACCCTGTGTGCCAGATCATTTACGTGAATATAAAACAGCAACGGTCCTATCACACTTCCCCGGAACACTCGTGATGTTACCCCTGTCTTTATCAACATTCACCATCGAGGACAACATACTGGGTTCTATTATTTAGGAGTCTATTCCGTATGCACGTACCTTCGTTTAACAGTTTGTGGTGGAATACAGTGTCGAATAATTTTCGGAAATCTAGAAATTCGAATCTAATTGTTGCGCGCCACCCATAGTACGCAGTATATCACACGAGAAAAGAGAAAACTGAGTTTCACACGGGAAATACTTTCTAAAGCCGTGTTGATTCGTGGTCAAGAGCTTCTCGGTCTTTAAGGAGTTTATTACGTTCGAACTCAGAATATGCTACAGAATTCTGCAGCTAAGGATGCTGGTCTGTAATTTTGCGAGTCCGTTCTTTTGCCCTTCTTATATACAGGAGTCACCTGCACTTCTTTCCAGTCACTTGGCACTTCGTACTGGTCGAGATATTCGCGATAAATGCAAACTACGTAAGGTACCAATGATGTAGGGTACTCTTTGTAAAACCGATTTGGGAATCGCCCGGACCTTGCTATTTATTCGTTTCCTCTTTCAGTTGTTTCTCTACCCGAGGGATGCTTATTACTATGTTATCCATCTACATCTATATCTACATCCATACTCCGCAAGCCAGCTGACTGTGTGTGGCGGAGGGTACCTTGAATACCTCTATCGGTTCTCCCTTCTATTCCAGTCTCGTATTGTTCGTGGAAAGAAGGATTGTCGGTATGAATCTGTGTGGGCTCTAAATCTCTCTGATTTTATACTCATGGTCTCTTCGCGAGATATACGTAGGAGGGAGCAATATACTGCTTGACTCCTCGGTGAAGGTATGTTCTCGAAACTTAAACAAAAGCCCGTACCGAGCTACTGAGCGTCTCTCCTGCAGAGTTTTCCACTGGAGTTTATCTATCATCTCCGTAACGCTTTCGCGATTTCTAAATGATTCTGTAACGAAGCGCTGCTGTCCGTTGGATCTTCTCCATCTCTTCGATCAGCCCTATCTGGTACGGATCCCACACTGCTGAGCAGTATTCAAGCAGTGGGCGAACAAGCGTACTGTAACCTACTTCCTCTGTTTTCGGATTGCATTTCCTTAGGATTCTTCTAATGAATCTTAGTCTGGCATCTGCTTTCCCGACGATCAGCTTTATATGATCATTTCATTTTAAATCACTCCTAATGCCTACTCCCAGATAATTTATGGAATTAACTGCTTCCAGTTGCTGACCTGCTACATTGTAGCTAAATGATAAGGGATCTTTCTTTCTATGTATTCGCAGCACATTACACTTGTCTACATTGAGATTCAATTGCCATTCCCTGCACCATGCGTCAATTCGCTGCAGATCCTCCTGCATTCCTGCATTCCTGATAGTCCATATGCTCTTACTTTGTTCATTAAACGTCTGTGGGGAACTGTATCGAATGCCTTGCGGAAGTCAAGAAACACGGCATCTACCTGGGAAGCCGTGTCTATGGCCCTCTGAGTCTCGTGGACGAATAGCGCGAGCTGGGTTTCACACGATCGTCTTTTTCGAAACCCATGCTGATTCCTACAGACTAGATTTCTAGTCTCCAGAAAAGTCATTATATTCGAACATAATGTTCCAAAATTCTACAACTGATAGACGTTAGAGATATAGGTCTATAGTTCTGCACATCTGTTCGACGTCTCTTCTTGAAAACGGGGATGACGTGTGCCCTTTTCCAATCCTTTGGAAGGCTACGCTCTTCTAGAGACCGACGGTACACCGCTGCAAGAAGGGGGGCAAGTTCCTTCGCGTACTCTGTGTAAAATCGAACTGGTACCCCATCAGGTACAGCGGCCCTTCCTCTTTTGTGCGATTTTAATTGTTTCTTTATCCCTCTTTCGTCTATTTCTATATCTACCATTTTGTCATCTGTACGAGAATCTAGAGAGGGAATTACAGTGCAGTCTTCCTCTGTGAAACAGCTTTGGAAAAAGACATTTAATATTTCGGACTTTAGTCTGTCATCCTCTGTTTCAGTGCCATTTTGGTAACAGAGTGTCTGGACATTTTGTTTTGATCCACCTACCGCTTTGACATAAGACCAAATTTTCTTAGGATTTTCTGCCAAGTCAGTACACAGAACTTTACTTTCGAATTCATTGAACGCCTCTCGCATAGCGCTCCTCACACTACATTTCGCTTCGCGTATTTTTTGTTTATCTGCAAGGCTTTGGCTATGTTTATGTTTACGTCCATACGGGACTCTGTGCGATAGTCAAATGACTGTACGTTTGTACGATTCTCCTGTGTGAACGATTTCTTAAACGTGGAATTTAAAACTACGGCCTTTCTTTTGCTGTCTTATGCTCCAAATCGGGCTAGTCAGTGAGTGACTGGATGGAAGCCTTAGAGCCCCGCGGGGTGGCCGCGTGGTTGGAGGCGCCATGTCACGGATAGCGCTGCCCCTTCCGCCGGAGGTTCGAATTCTACCTCGAGCATGGGTCTGTGTCTTGTTCTTAGCATAACTTAGTTTAAGTAGTGTGTAAGTCTAGGGACCGATGACCTTAGCAGTTTGGTCCCTTAGACCCGCTTAGCGATTTTACATAGGACCAGACTGGCAACATAATAATTATTGTTCTGATTACCAGATGGTTAAGGAACACTTGTCCAGTCGGACTGGATACCGAATTTAGAAATAATCTCATTAATTTTCTGTAAGTTGCTAGAAACGTAGTGGTACTTGTTGTAATCGTTGAATGTGATTTACACTGCTTTATAACGTATATTCAAAATTTGCGTAAGAAGAGCGATGAATGAGTTATTTGCAAAAATAACTTTTTGTAAGCTTTTCCCCATTAATCAGTTACTTAACAAACTGCCTGTTTGCTTCTGTCTAGGGTTCTTGGGCTGACGTTCGTCTGATGATTTTAATGACGGTTCGCCAGCACGAGCTGCTGGCATTGTCAAAGCTTCACCCTCCATTGCCGGTCGTGAACTGGAGCCGAGCTCGCGGTCGCAGACTATATGTACCTGGCGCGCCAACGTCCGAGGGCTTCTCCGCGGTCATTTCCGGTGCGGTTCTCTTCTTGCTACCTGCGACGGTCGTTAGCTGCAGTAGGGGAAGCCAGGATCCGTTTACCTTAAGGCTTTCCTCTTTCTTGTTGAATCTGTGCGCGTGTTTTTGTATTTCTACAGCTTCTCTGAAAAAGTGTGTGCGATAGTGCTTCGCCGTCCGGGGTGGCCGAGTGGTTTTAGGCGCTACAGTCTGGAACCGTGAGACCGCTACGGTCACAGGTTCGAATCCTGCCTCGGGCATGGATGTGTGTGATGTCCTTAGGTTTAAGTAGTCCTAAGTTCTAGGGGACTGATGACCTCAGAAGGTAAGTCCCATAGTGCTCAGAGCCATTTGAACCATTTGTGATAGTGCTTCTCTACAGCTGACCATGTAATAAAATTCACCGACACGGAAGTTCTGGCTGTAGAGAAGCATTATCACACGCGCTTGTTCAGAGAAGCTGTAGAAATACAAAAGCACGCGAACAGTTTCAACAAGAAAGAGGAAAGCCTTAAGGTAAACGGATCCTGGCTTCCCGTACTGCAGCGAACGACCGTCGCAGGTAGGAATAAGAGAACCGCACCGGAAATGACCACGGAGAAGCCCTCGGACGTTGGCGCGCCAGGTACATATAGTCTGCGGCCGCGAGCTCGCCTCCAGTTCACCACCGGCAATGGAGGATGAAGCTTTGACAATGCCAGCCGCTCGTGCTGCCGAACAGTCAGTAAAATCATCAGACGAACGTCGGCCGAAGAACCCTAGACAGAAGCTAAGAGGCAGTTTGTTAACGAGTGGCCACGAAAACCTTAACAATTTTGAATCAGTTACGTACTTCGGAAACCATTAATTTTCTGAAGCGATTCGGCTCACTCTGTCACTGTCATTTTTGCATAACCGCTTAGAGAAGGAGAAGGTGATAAGCCATGGATAGTGTAACGCCGATCATTTCTATTCTTAATGATTTATTCATGCCTCTCTTTTCTGTCGTTTTTATGAGTTGGCATTTTGTTTTAACTTAGTGACCAGATGCCTCAGTCGTCAGTTAACATAATGGGAAGCATATCGTATGCGCCATCTTATTGTGATTTGTGTTAAACCTTATCCTGTATGTTATCGCATTTTAACTGGTTGTGTATCGTTGATTCTGAGGCGGAGACTGGGAGCAGCCTAGCATTCGCATGAACGAGCGCGGGGAATCGCTTACATATTGCATTCAGGTTGGCTGAACTATCAAACCAACAATCGTTTATCCGTTGTGCGTATTCTATCTGGTTCTGTACCCTAAGTGCCGGCCGGTGTGGCCGAGCGGTTCTATGCGCTCCAGTCTGGAACCGGGCGACCGCTACGGTCGCAGGTTCGAATCCTGCCTCGGGCATGGATGTGTGTGATGTCCTTAGGTTAGTTAGGTTTAATTAGTTCTACGTTCTAGGCGACTGATGATCTCAGAAGTTAAGTCGCATAGTGCTCAGAGCCATTTGAACCGTTTGAACAGCCATGCGGATAAGATGCCTGTCATCTTGACTTCTAGTGAACTTAGGTCCGGAAATGCATAGTTTCCATGCTAGAGACTATTTATCGAGCCATACACTGTTACAGAGACTGAGGTCTAATACTCGGTGTACCATGCAGCCACAGTTACAGTATGTATGGTTTCCTATTACTGTAGATGGTAGTACAGTTCCTCATACGTCACGCCCTAGCTCCCTCTCCTGCCATAGTAATTGGTAATGTTGTGTCCGATTCACTTCTCTTTCTGACTCATCTCGTAGTGGGTGTCACACAGTGTTGTACACAATGGTTCCGTAATCGAATCGAGAGCTTGCCAACATTTTGTTTACTTACGGAAAGGCAAATGGCAACGATCGGTGGGCAGCAAGACTGTGTCAGGAGACCCATCCTCCCTGACATTAACCACAGCGTTCTGTGTTTGCAACAGTGTTTCGTCGTTTGTGTGAGACAGCGTCGTTTCAGGAAGCAATAAATCATGGAGGACGTACCCGAAATGTTCGGATACCAGACCTGGAGGAAAATGTGGCTAACACTGTGGAAGGCGACCACCGCGTCAGTACCAGGCAGTTGGCCCGCCAGTAGAGGGTAAGCCAGACAACCGTGTGGAACATTCTCCACGACAGCTTGTAACGGAACATATTAAAGGCTTTACTTCACCGAAGTATGCGATACCCTCCAAATTCAACCAGTTTAATGAGTATTTACACTCCTGGCAATGGAAAAAAGAACACATTGACACCGGTGTGTCAGACCCACCATACTTGCTCCGGACACAGCGAGAGGGCTGTACAAACAATGATCACACGCACGGCACAGCGGACACACCAGGAACCGCGGTGTTGGCCGTCGAATGGCGCTAGCTGCGCAGCATTTGTGCACCGCCGCCGTCAGTGTCAGCCAGTTTGCCGTGGCATACGGAGCTCCATCGCAGTCGTTAACACTGGTAGCATGCCGCGACAGCGTGGACGTGAACCGTATGTGCAGTTCACGGACTTTGAGCGAGGGCGTATAGTGGGCATGCGGGAGGCCGGGTAGACGTACCGCCGAATTGCTCAACACGTGGGGCGTGAGGTCTCCACAGTACATCGATGTTGTCGCCAGTGGTCGGCGGAAGGTGCACGTGCCCGTCGACCTGGGACCGGACCGCAGCGACGCACGGATGCACGCCAAGACCGTAGGATTCTACGCAGTGCCGTAGGGGACCGCACCGCCACTTCCCAGCAAATTAGGGACACTGTTGCTCCTGGGGTATCGGCGAGGACCATTCGCAACCGTCTCCATGAAGCTGGGCTACGGTCCCGCACACCGTTAGGCCGTCTTCCGCTCACGCCCCAACATCGTGCAGCCCGCCTCCAGTGGTGTCGCGACAGGCGTGAATGGAGGGACGAATGGAGACGTGTCGTCTTCAGCGATGAGAGTCGCTTCTGCCTTGGTGCCAGTGATGGTCGTATGCGTGTTTGGCGCCGTGCAGGTGAGCGCCACAATCAGGACTGCATACGACCGAGGCACACAGGGCCAACACCCGGCATCATGGTGTGGGGAGCTATCTCCTACACTGGCCGTACACCACTGGTGATCGTCGAGGGGACACTGAATAGTGCACAGTACATCCAAACCGTCATCGAACCCATCGTTCTACCATTCCTAGACCGGCAAGGGAACTTGCTGTTCCAACAGGACAATGCACGTCCGCATGTATCCCGTGCCACCCAACGTGCTCTAGAAGGTGTAAGTCAACTACCCTGGCCAGCAAGATCTCCGGATCTGTCCCCCATTGAGCATGTTTGGGACTGGATGAAGCGTCGTCTCACGCGGTCTGCACGTCCAGCACGAACGCTGGTCCAACTGAGGCGCCAGGTGGAAATGGCATGGCAAGCCGTTCCACAGGACTACATCCAGCATCTCTACGATCGTCTCGATGGGAGAATAGCAGCCTGCATTGCTGCGAAAGGTGGATATACACTGTACTAGTGCCGACATTGTGCATGCTCTGTTGCCTGTGTCTATGTGCCTGTGGTTCTGTCAGTGTGATCATGTGATGTATCTGACCCCAGGAATGTGTCAATAAAGTTTCCCCTTCCTGGGACAATGAATTCACGGTGTTCTTATTTCAATTTCCAGGAGTGTATGATTATAGAAAAGTTATTGTGTATGTTAACAACGATTGCATAACATGTCTGCATAAACAGTCAACCCATTAAATTATACTGAGTAACTGACCCACACAAAAGTTAATATCACTTGATCACTGATACAGCAAATGTCATCATGTAAAAACACTAAGTTCATCTTAAATAATTAATATGAAGTACGAAAAATAGTGGCCAACTTTAGGTATTTTGGATCTCCTTAAATAAAAATCACCCAGTGAAACCTATTTGTTCACTAGGAGCGGTTTCACTCAGTATTCACGAAATCAATCCTATGTTAGACGAAAACCAATGTAATTCTTAATAATTCATGTTATTTACTTATTTATGCAAATTAGAGAAGTCAGTTGACAAACTTCTAAAAAACGGCCTTTTTGTAACAAAGAATTATTCTGTCAAGTCAACAAATCTGTATGTCATTTTAATAACATGTTAAATTATGTCACTCGATGCAAATTAATAACTTTTCTGCACAAATTATGATAACTGATGTACATGTGACTTGTAAACTATATCTCTTTTTAGTAGTTCTTTGACAATGTTATAAATACAAGCAGCAAGAACGGTCGGGAGGCAGTCGGAATGTCACTTTGGTAAAGTGTGTTTGTGTGTTATTGTTTGAGGTGGATAAACAATGCAAAGAACATGTAACGGAAGTACTACTTGGTGTTGAGTCATGGTCTTTGGTGGACAGTGGAATTAAGATGGCCATCAGAATAATAAATATTTGAAGTTTACATATTTGTTGGTTTCGCTCGTTCTTTATCATCAAAACACATAAAAAACACGGGACCTCATGTTTTTAACCCTAGACAACCAGATGTAGAGCCAGCATCAGCATCGAGAGACAGCAGCGATCCAGCAAATAGCAGCGATTACCAAAACACAATGCATTTTAATGGCGCCAACCTAACATCAAGTGCTAACAAGCTCCGTAAATGGGAGTGAAATAGTGCGATTATAGCAATTAGCAATATCTACGACCTGGCGACCATTACAAGCTGTTACTACCATTATCACTCACAGCGAGTGCAGGGCTTACTGGCGACAGATTTTCCACATCGGGAGCAGTTTTGTCTCCGGTTTCTTCGCCAGGTAACCAAAATTCCGGGATTTGTATCATCCATCCAATTCACAGATGAGGCCGTCTTCACGCGGAGTGGTATTTTCAATTTTCGTAAGTCATCTGTGGGATAGTACGCAGAACCCAACCGTACGGTGCCAGCGAATCGTCAGCATCGGTGCGGCCGGAATGTGTGGGCCGGTATAATTGGCGACTGTATTTTGGGAACAGCCTTCCTTCCGCGTCCCCTAACAGGCCGAGACTATCAGAGTTTCTTGCGGGTGACTTTGCCTCCTCTGCTGGAAGAAGTTCCAATGATGATTCGAAGGGGTATGTGGCTGCTACATGATGGCATGATGGTGCTCCAGCCCACTTCAACATTAAAGTAAGGACGTGCCTTCCCTGGTCGATGGATCGAACGAGGAGCCCGGTTGCATCGACTGCTCGTTCACCGGAACTCAACCCGTACGATTTCTGTTGATAGGGCCATTTAAAACTAAAACGTGTGTGGAGAGCCCATTCCAGATGTGGAGACAGTGGAGCAGCTTATTCATGATGCCTTTGACAGAGTTCGGATGTAGCCTAGCCGACGTGAACATCTGAGACAGAACATGCTACGCCGCGTATACGCATACGTTGAGGCACTTGGGAACCATTTTCAACACGTACTGTAACTATGGCTGCGTGGTACACCACGTATTAGACGGCAGTCTCTGTAACAATGTATGGCTGAATAAATAGCCTCTAGCATAGAAACCTTGCATTTCTGGACATTAGTTCATTAGACTTTTTTTCTTCCGTATCCGCATCAATAAGTCCCTAGAGTTTGTACACGGTGGAAGAAGGTCACCCTGTGTAAATTTATAATTTCCCCAGAATATCGCTCTCTGTGAATTTTTAGGAATTGGAAAGCACAATAAATTAATTTACTAAGCATCTTCCAAACATAATCGCAATAACGTTGAGCCCAAAAGATAATAAACATCTCAGGAGGTCTATAATACGTGATTTGCAAATCAAGTTCTTATTAATATGCTCACCTGTTCATGCCATACAAAATTAGGAGGCCCATGTTATGTTGTGGGATGTTAATGTACATAATTTGTTGAATTTATTCAATTTCCTTGCATCATGTAGCTAATATTAAATTAAAATATTTTAAATTTTTATTGTATAATACTGTTTCATGTCAATGTGGCCAACAATACTTAGTAACTACCTTTTATCTATTCGTTTATTTCTCTTACAATTCTATGTTTGTCGGTCTTTTACGTCAGATACTTTTAAGCGATGCTCGTAGAGATTATGTTCAGAAGAGATAGACTTGTGGACTTTTAGGGAATTGTGTTTGGGAGACTCGAACAACAAGATTCTTTGTCTGCTATTATCGTTCTGTATTACGCAATTTTTTTTACGCCAACCTTTCTTTGGGTTGGGAGATAAATTACTTTTCCGTTTTTTTCCTTTATAATTTCTGCTTCTCTCTCACTGCATTCTCTTCTTTGTTCCCGTTTCCGAGTTACTATTGTAAACGCGGACTGCTGCGCTCTCTGACTGCTCGTGGCCGAACAAAAGACGACGTAGCGTCGATTCTTGAATGCCGCCAGAGAGTATCTTTTTTCACGATACGCGCCGCTCGCTTGTCCACACCGCTGACTGCGCGTAGTAAATTTTTATTTCACTTTTCACACGTGGCTAAGTCATTCTTCTTTTTTTCACGATTACAGTTTTTACTGGCTTTTATGAAACTGAAAAGCTCGCATTTCTGGCGCACAAGTGTGCGACGCACGACTTCCTCGCGCTCCGCTTCGGCGTTGGTAATTTCTGACTCTCCAAAGCCGAATGCACGCCCGAGAGCGGTGCTGAACTAATTCCTCCGTTTTCAACTTACTGGCTACTTTAACACAGGATTCGCAGAACCGAAATTAGCATTTAGTACCCAAGTCACTTCAGAATCACAATTTTCACACCATTAAATGCACTTTTATTTCAAGAATTAAGTTCTTCCATTTTCTCAACTCTATATTTCAGTTGTCACATCAAGCGTATCGTTATTTCTGGTACCACTGAATATGTTGAAACTTTCTTTGTGATTAAAATCCTTCCTGTGCCAAGCAGCCCATTCATATTCCATTCAATATGTTTTACCAAATCTCCCTTACTTTCTGTCAGCGTGAAAAATTCAGTTGTAAGAACTTAACTCCTTCCATTTTTGTTCCTTATTTGAATATTTATTATCCTTGGTTTTCTGCTTCCCTTCAGATTCCTAATTCGGCAGTGTTGTATAAACTGGATGCCTGCCATACATTTCCTATACATTACCCAATTTTCTGTTTTCAATTTTTCTTTACGTGCTGTATATTGTAGACGATCTATTCCATGTTTCATGCTAACAATCGCAAGCTTCTCTACGAGAAATCGTGCCTGCTACATGTAACCCTAGGAAGAAAATCTCTAATTCGATGAGTATTAAGTTACGTTGTTGCATAATAAGGATAACGCTCACGAAAGTATTCAGTAAAATCCGATTCTTTCACCCTACGGTGAATATGGAAAGTTTCGAAACAGAGTAAAGCAATTCCATAGCGTTGCCAAATCAGGTAGCCTGATACTGTTGTGCGTCGTCGTTTTCTGGAAGACACATTCTGTCTGAGTCAAAAAGTAAAAAAAACAAAATGTTTCCAAGATCGCAGCTGACGCACTCAGGGATTTTTTGTCACCTATCAGAGCTCACTCTAAGGTCAAATATCACCCACGAGTGACCGTGGATCATATACGAGGGTCGTCCACAAAGTAAGTTCCGTTTCCATTTCCATTCGCGGCAGCGCTACGATCGCAATTCTGAGCATGCACGGCAGTTACTCTGACTCAAGGAGAAGACATGTACGCCATTTTCAGATCGCTGCTGCCGACGTGTGCTTTGTAGTGCTTCTTTATAATGTCAGCCGTAATTGAAAAATGCCGCCGAGTGTGAAATCAGATCTGTGATTCGTTTCCTAAATGCAAAGAAATTTAAACCAAAGGAAATACATCGACTAATCTGTGAGGTTTACGGACAAAATGCGATGGGTGATTCAATGGTTAGAAGACGGGCCAGACTGTTCAATGAAGAACGTGATCAAGTGCACTATGAAGAACGAAGTGGACACCCGTTTGTGGTTACTGATGAACTGGTTCACAGAATTCAAGAGAAGATTAAGCACAACCGTAAGTTTACACTTAGCGCCCTTGGTATGGAAGTTTCGCAAATATCACGATTAATAATTTATGAAACTTTACTGAAAAATTGAAATTTCGAAAAATTTGCTCACGCTGGGTACCCAAAATTCTTACTGAACAACACAGAAAACAACGGATGGGCAGTACACTTCAGTTTTTGACACGCTACAATGAAGAAGACGATGGTTTTCTTTCTCGGATAGTGACAGGGGATGTAACTTGGGTACCGTACGACACCCCTGAAACAAAACGGCCATCAATGGAATGGAAGCACACTTCATTCCAACGAAGGTTAAGCAAGCAAATCTTGACACCTAGAAAAGTCATGTGCACCGTTTTTTGGGACAGAAAAGGCATTTTGCTGATTGATTTCTTACTACGAGGCCAAAGTATCAATGCACATGGTTACTGCGAGACCCCTAAGAAGTTGCGCCGCGCAATACAGAACAAGCGCCGAGGATTACCGTCAAAATGTTTTTTTTTTCCACGATAATGCCCGACCTCACATGGCGAATGTGGGCAAACAACTCTTACGGGAATTTCACTGGGACGCGTTTGATCATTCTCCGTACATCCCGGACCTCGCTTCTAACGACTTTCATCTCTTCTTACACCTAAAATCTGTCCTTGGTGGTCAAAGCTTCAGCGATGACGACGAGCTGAAAGAACATATTACCACATGGTTGTTGTCGTAACTGAAGTGTTGGCAGAAGTGCCAACACCTTGTAGTTAGAGGAGGCCGAAATGTGCGCGATAAGCTCACGCTGATTGGCGTGAGGTCTGGAACATTACAAGGTTATTAATATAGCAAATAAAGTACGTCGTTGAAGTAATACTTAACTTTATTCCATAACTGGAGAACATAGGTCTTGATTATACATAAGTGCAATCTCCGTCAATTGGTAATGGCGCCTTGCTAGGTCGTAGCAACAGACGTACCTGAAGGCTATGCTAACTATCGTCTCGGCAAATGAGAGCGTATTTGTCAGTGAACCATTGCTCGCTAAGTCGGCTATACAACTGGGGCGAGTGCTAGTACGTCTCTCTAGACCTGCCGTGTGGCGGCGCTCGGTCTGCCATCACTGACAGTGGCGACACGCGGGTCCGTCGTATACTAGCGGACCGCGGCCGATTTAAAAGCTACCACCTAGCAAGTGTGGTGTCTGGCGGTGACACCACAGTAACCAGTTCGTTTTTCGGAGACCCCTGTCTCCATAAACATGGTTTTATTGCACTGCGTAACTACAGACTGTTGCATTCTAAACTGGCTGTTCCACCTACTCTCTGTTTCTTGCTTCAGTCTTGTCTGTGTCGAATTCACGTCATTAGTTTTCATCTTGAAAGGGACAAACTTTCGGTATAAGTCGTGCAATAAACCACTGAAACCTTATTTTTGAAATAGTCGTCGTCGGAATTGTGTTTCAGGATTGTGTTCAAAACATGTGTAATGCAAGCATAATACTGAAAGGATAAAGTGCCTTGCATATATTGCCGCCTCAGACAGTAACAAACGAAATCTTATTAAAATGCTGGGGATTTACTCCTAACAGTTTGAATAATATTTCCTCATTGTAGTTCTAAAAAAAATTGTTCGGATTTTTTCTTCGCAGAAACGACAGTTGCCACCAATATCACGTTTCGCAGTGCCTCATCTTGATAAATAAATTGCGCAGTAGCGTATATGTAACACATTTTCCGACATGTATCTATTGGTCCACATATCCGCTGTACATTCGTATGCACTAACGCCTATGGCCGGGCATCATACTCGCCCATATTTCATCGACTTGTCTCTCACTGTTTTGTGCTACTGTCGTCGGATGAGGCAAAATATTGGAGAAGTCTACATGCCCCAATTCTGAACCGACCTGATATAAAGCTCAAATTCCTGCAACTAAACATATTTGTAAATGGACTAAAATTTCTTTCACACATCTGTACACACTTTTTCAATGAATGAAATTGGTAGTGCTTCACAGCTTCTTCTTTGTCATGTTCTGCAGGTATGTGCCTTGAGATGTGTGTTGGCGGATCTGCACGGAGAACAGAGCAATTGCCGCGCTAAGTTAACCGATATCCTCATCAGTCGCTTATGCAAATCTCTCCCAAACATTGTGACTATCACCGTCTTTTGCATTCAGTGTATATTCTTTCGAATCAGGTTTCACTTTCGCACTTTCCTGCATCTCAAGTTCGCTTGCCTTGATCCTGCAGCGGGTGACTGAGCGGCGCTCGGGTAATTATGGTAGATGGCCGGGTAATTTGAGCGTGAGATGCTCGAACGAGCGCCAAGGAAGTCGAATGTGACTGCTCTCCAAGTCCAGAGCAGCCGCGCAGGATTAGCCGAGCGGTCTAAGGCGCTGCAGTCATGGACTGTGCGGCTGGTCCCGGCGGAGGTTCGAGTCCTCCTTCGGGCATGGGTGTGTGTGTGTTTGTCCTTAGGATAATTTATGTTAAGTAGTTTGTAAGCTTAGGGACTGATGATCTTAGCAGTTTGTAACCTCCCCCTCACTTATCGACCTTAATGACAGCGAAAAATTAAACCGTGTGTACCTAATGGAAATTTGGGAAAAGCAATCGTCACCGAAGTTAATCTGTCGGTAAAGAGGGAGGAATGGGTTGCATCTAAATGAAAGGAAAAATGCTAATGAAACAGGTGGAAATCAATTTTGAAAAGGGGTAAAGTTAATAAAGAAAGTAAATGTGCGGCCGTTACGTTAACAATTAACTAGCGGTAATTAGATATTTGAGATCTGGGGGAAATTACGGTCGCCAGTCCTAAGGACAATTACTATAGTAACTGAAAAATAAAGGTTATTACACATATAATTAGCACTAGAAGCGTGGCAACTGAAGGTTGACACGTGCAGTGTGAAAACTGAAAGTTTGTCAGAAGTAATAAATTTCGCTACACTCTGACTTAATTTAGCAAAAGAATTAATAAAACAGGAAAATCTAAAGTTAATTTAGTGACTGAAGTTAATAGTGAGCTTTCTTTCTGAAGCACATCGAAATTCAGTAAAATACGGTTAGTCTTCGACTACCTCAACAATCATTTCAAAAGCTACTTGAATCTACGCAATTTAGAAATAAGGGATTTAACTTTGAACTTGAATTAAATGATTCTGAACAATTAACGTACCAAGCTGAGCTGCAGTCACAGGTAAGCTAAAATACGGTGACAAAAGTCGCACTCTTAATTTGTGCTTGTGTAATCTGAATATTGTAGCCAGCTATGAATACCTTAACTGAACTTTGAAATTAAAGCAGTGAAATCGAATGATGCTGGCGTTTGAATTTCAATGACACTCGGGTTCATCCCGGAAAAGGAAGGGACCCTGCTTGGTAATGCAATTGGGACAATGAGCAACAAACGTTCATGCTAAGTTGCTGTAATTTTGTGATGCAACAATTTTAAAAGTTTGAAAACCTGAGGTCTGCCATACAGTTCTAAAACTTTACGTGCTTCCAGTCTTCCTTGTTGGTTGATTGAAGGTTTGAAGCCGTCGATCGAGGAGGTGGCGACAGTCACTCATTGTCGGCCGTCGCTGTTGCTGAAGCTGGATGTTGGCGCGCCTTCTTCTCGACACGGTCACCAGACGAAACGGGCTCTTGATGTGCGCCAGCTAATGCTTCCCGTCCGCGACACCATGTCAGAAACTATCATCGCAAGTCGAGCGCAATTATATGCTGCCAAACCCCGAAAGCGCGGCAACTCGCGGGAGCTTCACACAACATACCTGCTTCACTGCACCACCCCAGCCAGACTCCCTCTGCTCAGCCCGCGCTCCACGCGGCAGAGTTAACACTACCAAAGATGCTAAACACTTTCGTTCTCCACACGACCTATCGATGTATTTGTTCGATAGTATAGTTTTCCCTAGGCCAGACCCAGCGTATAAATACAAATAATATTCACAAAACGTACCAATTATACATCGACATAAATGCATATATATACAAATAGTAAAACAATTACAATATACAAAGACACAGAAATGTTATATCTACATGTAACAAAATAAGGGAAAAAATTTGCAGTGCAATAGATGGAAGTAGGAGGATATGCATTTCTGGCGTTACAAGTGAAGTCCCATAAGATTTCACACACATTTGAACAACAGTCCAGAGCAGCTGTATCGACATCTGTCGGAGTTAATATGAACTGCATGCACGGAGCAATTCGAGCGAGCAAAAACGTCAGATACATATCTCTACTCGATAGACATGCTGCGTCGTACACATTCTTCACTCTCCGATCGATCTAGGCGGTTTTGTCCTTCGACAGCCAAGAATAGAACAAAAGAATCTTGGTCCTTCTTGAACGCATTTTCTAATAATGTCGACAAAGCTCACGTTTCTCCGTTTACCGCACACCCTGTATAACAGAACCGCCTCGCTCAATCCGGTTCGTAAATCTAATACAAAGCAGTTAGCGACTCCACAATGTGCCGCTGCACTGAGATGAAAGTGCCCCATTGCTGCTTCCCCTATGTAAACGAGCACATGGAATCGTTAAAGCTGAATGATTGAAATACAACACAATGTAACTACGTGTACAAAAATGTTAATATTTTCGTTGCCACTTGCGATCTTTATCGACGTTTGTTTAAAAATTTGCCTGACTTTAGTATGTGAACTGAGCGTTCATATTACCTACGTAATTTCCATTTCTAATTGCTCCCGAAATAAGATGTTTTTAAATACACTACTGGCCATTAAAATTGCTACACCAAGAATAAATGCAGATGATAAACTGGTATTCATTGAACAAAGATATTATACTAGAACTGACATGTGAGTACATTTTCACGATATTTGGGTGCATAGATCCTGAGAAATCAGTACCCAGAACAACCACCTCTGGCCGTAATAACGGCCTTGATACGCCTGGACATTGATTCAAACAGAGCTTGTATGGCGCGTAAAGGTACAGCTCCCCATGCAGCTTCAACGCGATACCACAGTTCATCAAGAGTAGTGATTGGCGTATTGTGACGAGCCAGTTGCTCGGCCACCATTGACCAGACGTTTTCAATTGGTGAGAGATCTGGAGAATGTGCTGGCCAGGGCAGCAGTCGAACATTTCCTGTATCCAGAAAGGCCCGTTCAGGACCTGCAACATGCGGTCGTGCATTATCCTGTTGAAATGTAGGGTTTCGCAGGGATCGAATGAAGGGTAGAGCCACGGGTCGTAACACATCTGAAATGTAACGTCCACTGTTCAAAGTGCCGTCAATGCGAACAAGAGGTGACCGAGACGTGTAACCAATGGCACCCCATACCATCACGCCGGGTGATACGCCAGTATGGCGATGACGAATACACGCTTCCAATGTGCGTTCACCACGATGTCGCTAAACACGGATGCGACCATCATGATGCTGTAAACAGAACCTGAATTCATCCGAAAAAATGACGTTTTGCCATTCGTGCACCCAGGTTCGTCGTTGAGTAGACCATCGCAGGTGCTCCTGTCTGTGATGCAGCGCCAAGGGTAACCGCAGCCATGGTCTCCGAGCTGATAGTCCATGCTGCTTCAAACGTTGTCGAACTGTTCGTGCAGATGGTTGTTGACTTGCAAACGTCCCCATCTGTTGACTCAGGGATCGAGACGTGGCTGCACGATCCGTTACAGCCATGCGGATAAGATGCCTGTCATCTGGACTTCTAGTGATACGAGGCCGTTGGGATTCAGCACGGCGTTCCGTATTACCCTCCTGAACCCACTGATTCCATATTCTGCTAACAGTCATTGGGTCTCGACCAACGCGAGCAGCAATGTCGCGATACGATAAACCGCAATCTCGATAGGCTACAATCCGACCTTTATCAAAGTCGGAAACGTGATGGTACGCATTTCTCCTCCTTAGACGAGGCATCACAACAACGTTTCACCAGGCAACGCCAGTGAACTGCTGTTTTTGTATGATAAATCGGTTGGAAACTTTCCTCATGTCAGCACGTTGTAGGTGTTTGCTACCGGCGCCAACCTTGTGTGAATGCTCTGAAAAGCTAATCATTTCCATATCACAGCATCTTCTTCTTGTCGGTTAAATTTCGTGTCTGTAGCACGTAATCTTCGTGGTGTAGCAATTTTAATGGCCAGTAGTGTAATATCTGCAACTAAACTAAATAGTAAGCCATAATGATCTGCTATTACGAACAGACGTGAATTAAAATTTTTTCTATTCGTTAATCTCGTAATTAAGAGTTTCATACATGACAGGTGCTTAATATTTCTTACAATTTCTATTTATTTTCAGTAGGTTAGTAACGGAAGGTATATTATTGTTATTGTTGTTGCAAAGGGTGCTAATTTAGTTTGTAATAAGACTGAGAAAAAAAGTATGAGTTTATAATATGAGTAGGAGTGATGAAGCAGTACTGTGTTTTGTAAAGGTGAAAAGTCAATATTCATGTGGTCTGTGTAAGTGAGTGGGTTGGTCGCGAGACTCTGAACCATACGGTACACTAGGCTCGTGGTGAAAGGGGCGCTGAGCTGTTGGACCACGCCGTCTTGTTACTCGGAGTGGGCTGCAGCTGCGAATGGTGTGTATGGCGTACCTAACTGCTCACCGATATGAGGAAGCGGTCCAGCCACACAGAGACGAAGGTATAGTCATAAAAAAAAATTATTCTGTTATCATTGCTGCTAATGTATTTCCGCTATTTTTAACGTCTGTTAGTAACTAGATAGTAACTCTTTTTTTCTCAATCTCATTCTCTGCCTCCCTCTATCTTTCCTCCTTTTCTGTATTTGTCCTTTTTCTACTTGTTGAGTCGTTTGATTCAGTGATGTAGTGGTGGGTTTTGATGCTGTCGAGATGACTGCACTGAGGTTCAAATGCTTCAAATGGCTCTGAGCACTATGGGACTTAACTACTGAGGTCATCAGTCCCCTAGAACTTAGAACTACTTAAACCTAACTAACCTAAGGACATCATACACAATCATGCCCGAGGCTGGATTCGAACCTGCGACCGTAGCGGTCGCGCGGTTCCAGACGGAAGCGCCTATAACCGCTCGGCCACAACGGCCGGCGCACTGAGGGAAAAGAAATCACAACACCGAAAAGGAGTTGTCTGACATGAACGAAAGTTGGTAGGCGTGTTTCCATCTGAAAGATGATGTCTGTTCAGATCTCGCGCCTGTCGCGTAAGAGTACCGCCACTTGAGGATGGAAATCAGTTTGCTTTAAATACACGCTGTAACGATCGTGAGTGTTAGTTACCTTTGAACTGGACGTGATGAGCTGATGTTAGTGATGGAAGACAACCAACGAAATTAATAGGAGGATATGTATAAGAGTTATTAATTCCCTATTGTCACATATGGACTAGAAACATGGACAATCACAGAAATAGACTGGAGCAGACTCCAAGCAGGGGAAATGAAATTTCTCTGAGCAATTAAGGGAAAAAGAAGAAAGGACACAGTAAGGAACGTAGCTATCGGAAATGACCTTAAACAAGAAAGTATGAGAGAAGAAATTGAAAAAAAAAAGATACTAAGATGGTGTAACGCCGGAAATGCATATCCCCCTATTTCCATCTATTGTACTATAATTTTTTTCCCTGTTTTGCTACCTCAAGATATGACATATCTGTCTCTTTATATACTTATATACTGTTTATATATATATATATATATATATATATATATATATATATATATATATATATATATACTCCTGGAAATTGAAATAAGAACACCGTGAATTCATTGTCCCAGGAAGGGGAAACTTTATTGACACATTCCTGGGGTCAGATACATCACATGATCACACTGACAGAACCACAGGCACATAGACACAGGCAACAGAGCATGCACAATGTCGGCACTAGTACAGTGTATATCCACCTTTCGCAGCAATGCAGGCTGCTATTCTCCCATGGAGACGATCGTAGAGATGCTGGATGTAGTCCTGTGGAACGGCTTGCCATGCCATTTCCACCTGGCGCCTCAGTTGGACCAGCGTTCGTGCTGGACGTGCAGACCGCGTGAGACGACGCTTCATCCAGTCCTAAACATGCTCAATGGGGGACAGATCCGGAGATCTTGCTGGCCAGGGTAGTTGACTTACACCTTCTAGAGCACGTTGGGTGGCACGGGATACATGCGGACGTGCATTGTCCTGTTGGAACAGCAAGTTCCCTTGCCGGTCTAGGAATGGTAGAACGATGGGTTCGATGACGGTTTGGATGTACCGTGCACTATTCAGTGTCCCCTCGACGATCACCAGTGGTGTACGGCCAATGTAGGAGATCGCTCCCCACACCATGATGCCGGGTGTTGGCCCTGTGTGCCTCGGTCGTACGCAGTCCTGATTGTGGCGCTCACCTGCACGGCGCCAAACACGCATACGACCATCATTGGCACCAAGGCAGAAGCGACTCTCATCGCTGAAGACGACACGTCTCCATTCGTCCCTCCATTCACGCCTGTCGCGACACCACTGGAGGCGGGCTGCACGATGTTGGGGCGTGAGCGGAAGACGGCCTAACGTTGTGCGGGACCGTAGCCCAGCTTCATGGAGACGGTTGCGAATGGTCCTCGCCGATACCCCAGGAGCAACAGTGTCCCTAATTTGCTGGGAAGTGGCGGTGCGGTCCCCTACGGCACTGCGTAGGATCCTACGGTCTTGGCGTGCATCCGTGCGTCGCTGCGGCCCGGTCCCAGGTCGACGGGCACGTGCACCTTCCGCCGACCACTGGCGACAACATCGATGTACTGTGGAGACCTCACGCCCCACGTGTTGAGCAATTCGGCGGTACGTCCACCCGGCCTCCCGCATGCCCACTATACGCCCTCGCTCAAAGTCCGTCAACTGCACATACGGTTCACGTCCACGCTGTCGCGGCATGCTACCAGTGTTAAAGACTGCGATGGAGCTCCGTATGCCACGGCAAACTGGCTGACACTGACGGCGGCGGTGCACAAATGCTGCGCAGCTAGCGCCATTCGACGGCCAACACCGCGGTTCCTGGTGTGTCCGCTGTGCCGTGCGTGTGATCATTGCTTGTACAGCCCTCTCGCAGTGTCCGGAGCAAGTATGGTGGGTCTGACACACCGGTGTCAATGTGTTCTTTTTTCCATTTCCAGGAGTGTATGTTACTTAGACAAATTTATTCCAGAAATTAGATTAATTATGTTTTCGTATTGCGACTTTTTTCCGTCAGTGTATTGATAATACGAGGGCTGTCCAGAAAGTAAGTTACGATCGATCGCGAAATGGAAACGACTATGAAAATCCGATAAAGCTTTGCAAATATGAGTTGGGCAGTGTCTCTAGTATGACTCTAGGTAGAATTATGTCGCTCTTTTCATTCCTGAGCTCTTAGTGAGCGCGTAAAGATGTTATAGAAAATAGTGTCTCCCGCCAAGTACGGGGGCAACCAACATTACATAACTGTCGTGCGGTTTCTTCTTCAAGACAATTCTCAGCCTCATTCTGCAGGGGCAATGAAGATGTTCCTGCATCGTTTCAATTGGAAATGTTTGGTTACCCACAATACAGCCCGTAATTTTCTCCCACTGAGTTTCATCTCTGCTCAAACGAACCGCTGGCTATGAAGACAACATTTTGGCACAGACAACGAGCTTTAGGCCAACGTAGAGAATTGGCGGAAAGCACTGGCGGCTGCCTTCTATGATGAGGGTATTGGAAAGTTGGTACAACACTACGACGAATGTCTGAGTCAGAACGGCGACTACGTAGAGAAGTAGCTGAAAGGTGTAGCTAACTGTTACAAATGAAACATTTCTGATTTTCACTGTGATTTTCATTTCGCGATCAATCGTAACATACCTTCTGGACAGCCCTCATAGAATAAACAGTTTTGTTAACGTACTATTGATGGTAATGATGATAACAGTAATAACTGTGAAACACGACCTGCAGTGTTGCTCATATACAGGGTGTTTCAAAAATGACCGGTATATTTGAAACGGCAATAAAAACTAAACGAGCAGCGATAGAAATACACCGTTTGTTGCAATATGCTTGGGACAACAGTACATTTTCAGGCAGACAAACTTTCGAAATTACAGTAGTTACAATTTTCAACAACAGATGGCGCTGCGGTCTGGGAAACTCTATAGTACGATATTTTCCATATATCCACCATGCGTAGCAATAATATGGCGTAGTCTCTGAATGAAATTACCCGAAACCTTTGACAACGTGTCTGGCGGATAGGGAGGCCAATCCACGCCGCCTCCTGTATGTTTCGGATAGCCCAAAGCAATCACACGATCATCGAAATATTCATTCAGGAAATTAAAGACGTCGGCCGTGCGATGTGGCCGGGCACCATTTTGCATAAACCACGAGGTGTTCGCAGTGTCGTCTAAGGCAGTTTGTACCGCCACAAATTCACGAAGAATGTCCAGATATCGTGATGCAGTAATCGTTTCGGATCTGAAAAATGGGCCAATGATTCCTTTGGAAGAAATGGCGGCCCAGACCAGTACTTTTTGAGGATGCAGGGACGATGGGACTGCAACATGGGGCTTTTCGGTTCCCCATATGCACCAATTCTGTTTATTGACGAAGCCGTCCAGGTAAAAATAAGCTTCGTCAGTAAACCAAATGCTGCCCACATGCATATCGCCGTCATCAATCCTGTGCACTATATCGTTAGCGAATGTCTCTCGTGCAGCAATGGTAGCGGCGCTGAGGGGTTGCCGCGTTTGAATTTTGTATGGATAGAGGTGTAAACTCTGGCGCATGAGACGATACGTGGACGTTGGCGTCATTTGGACCGCAGCTGCAACACGGCGAACGGAAACCCGAGGCCGCTGTCGGATCACCTGCTGCACTAGCTGCGCGTTGCCCTCTGTGGTTGCCGTACTCGGTCGCCCTACCTTTCCAGCACGTTCATCCGTCACGTTCCCAGTCCGTTGAAATTTTTCAAACAGATCCTTTGTTGTATCGCTTTTCGGTCCTTTGGTTACATTAAACCTCCGTTGAAAACTTCGTCTTGTTGCAACAACACTGTGTTCTAGGTGGTGGAATTCCAACACCAGAAAAATCCTCTGCTCTAAGGAATAAACCATGTTGTCTACAGCACACTTGCACGTTGTGAACAGCACACGCTTACAGCAGAAAGACGACGTACAGAATGGCGCACTCACAGACTGCGTTGTTTTCTATATCATTCACATCACTTGCAGCGCCATCTGTTGTTGAAAATTGTAACTACTATAATTTCGAAAGTTTGTCCGCCTGATAATGTACTGTTGTCCCAAGCATATTGCAACAAACGGTGTATTTCTATCGCTGCTCGTTTAGTTTTTATTGCCGTTTCAAATATACCGGTCATTTTTGAAACACCCTGTATATAAAGGCAACAATTACTAAAGTAAAACAAAATCATGCTCGATAACAAGTTCATAACTGCAATTTTTCGGTAATACATCGATTCAATATCGTCTGCAGGACAGGGATAATAAGAACGATAAGAAATGAACAATTACAAAAATATGACGTGTTCGAGTGACCCCCATGAGTCACTTTGAAACTAATAAACTGCTAGAACACCACACCGGTTTTAACTTTTTTCACTAGATAAATTCAGTGCTAAGATTTACTTAGTTGGTAAAGACATTTTGTACTGCATTGCATTAAGCAATCATTTAGATGGGAAATGCATGTGCACCACTGCTCTGTCGTTTATAATTAGTATTGTTTAAGTACACTACTGGCCATTAAAATTGCTACACCAAGAAGAAATGCAGATGATAAACGCGCATTCATTGGACAAATATATTAAACTAGAACTGACATGTGATTATATTTTCACGCAGTTCGTGGGCATAGATCCGGAGATGTCAGTACCCAGAACCACCACCTCTGGCCATAATAACGGCCATGATACGCCTCAGCATTGAGTCAAACAGAGCTTGGATGGCGTGTACAGGTACAGCTGCCCATGCAGCTTCAACCGATACCACAGTTCATCAAGAGTAGTGACTGGCGTATTGTGACGAGCCAGTTGCTCGGCCACCATTTACCAGACGTTTTCAATTGGTGAGAGATCTGGAGAATGTGCTGGCCAGGGCAGCAGTCGAACATTTTCTGTATCCAGAAAGGCCCGTTCAGGACCTGCAACATGCGGTCGTGAATTATCCTGCTGAAATGTAGGGTTTCGCAGGGATCGAATGAAGGGTAGAGCCATGAGTCGTAACACGTCTGAAATGTAACGTCCACTGTTCATAGTGTCGTCAATGCGAACAAGAGGTCACCGAGACGTGTAACCAGTGGCACCTCATACCATCACGCCGGGTGATACGCCAGTATGGCGATGACGAATAAACGCTTCCAATGTGCGTTCACCGCGATGTCGCCAAACTCGGATGCGACCATCATGATGCTGTAAACAGAACCTGGATTCATCCTAAAAAATGACGTCTTGCCATTCGTGTACCCAGGTTCGTCGTTGAGTACACCATCGCAGGTGCTCCTGTCTGTGATACAGCGTCAAGGGTAACCGTAGCCATGGTCTCCGAGATGATAGTCCATGCTGCTGCAAACGTCGTCGAACTGCTCGTGCAGATCGTTGTTGTCTTGCGAACGTCCTCATCTGTTGACTCAGGGATCGAGACGTGGCTGCACGATTCGTTACAGCCATGCAGATAAGATGCCTGTCATCTCGACTTCTAGTGATACGAGGCCGTTGGATCCAGCACGGCGTTCCGTATTACCTTCCTGAACCTACCGATTCCATATTCTGCCAACAGTCATCCGATCTTGATCAACGCGAGCAGCAATGTCGCGATACGATAAACCGCAATCGCGATAGGCTACAATCCGACCTTTATCAAAGTCGGAAACGTGATGGTACGCATTTCTCCTCCTTACACGAGGCATCACAACAACGTTCCACCAGGCAACGCCGGTCAACTGCTGTTTGTGTATGAGAAATCGGTTGAAAACTTTCCTCTTATCAGCACGTTGTAGGTGTCGCCGCCGGCGCCAAGCTTGTGTGAATGCCCTGAAAAGCTAATCATTTGCATATCACAGCATCTTCTTCCTGTCGGTTAAATTTCGCGTCTGTAGCACGTAATCTTCGTGGTGTAGCAATTTTAATGGCCAGTAGTGTACATATACTGAAATGACGATGACCTCTATTTGCTATGACCGGTCGAGGTGGCGCAGTGATTGGCAGAATGCCCCGCATTTGGAAAGACCATAGCTTAAATACCGTTAGGCCATGAAAATTTAAGTATTGCATGATTTTCCTTAATCAGCTACGGCAAATGATTTCGTGGTTCCTGTGAAGGAGCATAGCCAGTTTCCTTGAGTATCCACATACAATTCGAATTTGTTCTCCGTCTCTAATGTCCAAGTTTTCGACGGAACGTTAAACACTGTCCTTCCTTCCTTCCTTTCCCAATTGTGTGTTTGTCTCACCATGACTGACTAATTGTTTTGACACGATTCCGTGAGTGGACGAGTCTTCTTTTTTTAATCTTGTCAAATGTGTGTCTTTGAAATGCCTTTCAAATCAACATGATTTAAACAACGTATATTGTATATGCGTCGTTGTGACTGTCGTTTGCATTTGAATTACGTAAGTTATGCGCCCTTGTCAGTAGAAATTTCATTCGTGTTAACCCAAACGTTTTGATGTTATTTTGGCGGGAAATGATATGCTAATTCCGTTACGTAATATTGCCTCTAACGTATTCGCTTAATTCTATACGCAGCCAGTCCCCCAGCCATTCTTTATACATTGTAGGTCTGTTAAGCAACTCGACTGACATTAAAGTGTGCCACTCTTCTGGAGAAATATTTTGACACACAGTTTGCGAAGACGGTTCCATGGCGGCCTACTTCATTACACTTTGATGTGATAATTTTACCATACCTTTTTACAGCTACGTGGGCTGTATGTATGCTATAATTAGCAGGCAGTTTTTAGAATTGAATATTCGGTTACACGCGTTTCGAAAAGAGTCGCAAATAAGACAAAAGATGAAATATTTTTTCGCAAGGTAACTAAAGCTCATATTCCGATATGAAACTTAATATCGCAGACAGTATGAAATCGGCAAGCGAATTTAATTAGCAGCGCTTCATTTTATTAACTTACCCTAGTGCTTGGCTACAACAGGTAATCTGATAACCGTAAAACGCAGACAAAACCCACATAAGTTAAAAAGACAGTCCCTTTCTGTATTGGCGACGACGGGGCAGTTTACAGGAACGAGAATGCTGAAATACGCCAAAAGACACGGTCGGTGTACGTTAATTACGGCGGCTACCACATTACTAACGGATATTTTAGCTATTGTATAAATGGTCTCATGTGATAAGCATACTATCCGTTCACACTGCCAATTATTTCTCCTCATGATCTGCCGTTGAACGTTTTCCATCTGTATAATACAAACTAGGATGTACATATCCAGATGTATCGCCCATCCACATCCTGTGTCTCCTCAGTAGTAACTAACCGTTCACAGAGTCACAGCAAAAAGTTTTCATAAGACCACCATGGAAGTGCTTCACTTTCTTCTTTCTCATCCTTTGTGAGTCATCCACCCCCATCACGAATTCCTCTCCTGCGCCAACCAGTTCATCTCAGATTAGCATTTGCAATCTACGTCCTCAGTTATCTGCTGGATGTATTCCACTCTCAGTCTTCCTCTTCAGTTTTTACACTCCACAGCTCCCTCTAGTAAAATGGAAGTTATTCCCGGATGTCTTGACAGATGTCATGTAATCCTGTCACTCTTTTCCAAATATTCTTTTTCTCTCCGATTCTTCGCAGAACCTCCTCATTTCTTACCTTATCAGTCCACCTAATTTTCAACATTCGTCTGTAGCGCCAGATCTCAAATTCTTCGATCTCTTCTATTTCGTTTTCCCACAGTCCATGTTTCACTACCATACAATGCTGTGCTCCCCAAGTACATTCTGAGAAATTTCTTCCTCAAATTAAGGCTTATGTTTGATACTAGTAGACTTGTCTTGGTCACGAATTCCCTTTTCGTGAGTGCTAATCTGCTTTTGAAGTCCTTCCTGCTCCCTTTGTCATGGGTTATTTTGCTGCCTAGGTAGCAGATTTACTTTATCTACTTCAATGTCACCACTTCTGATGTCACATCTCTCACTGTTCTCATTTCTCCTACTTCTCATAACTTTCATTTTTCCTTGATTTACTCTCAGTCCATATTTTGTACTCATTAGACATTTCACTCCATTCAACAGATCCTATAGTTCTTCTTTACTTTCACTTTAGATACCAATGTCATCAGCGAATCTTGTCATTGATATCATTTAACCTTGAATTTTAATTGCACTCTTGAACGCTCCTTTTGTTTTCGTCATTGCTTCTTACATGTATCGATTGAACAGTAAGGGTGAAATACTACACCCCTGTCTTACACCTTTTTTAACCCGAGCATTTCGTTCTTTCACTCTTATTATTCCCTCTTGGCTCTTGTACATGTTGTATATTATCAGTCTCTCCCTGAAGCATACCCCTATTTTCCTTAGACTTTCGAACATCTTGTATCATTTTGCAATGTCAAATGCTTTTTCCAGGTCGACAAATCCAATGAAAGTGTCTTGAATTTTCTTTAGTCTTGGCTCCATTAGCAACTGCAACGTCAGAATTGCCTCTTCGGTGCCTTCACCTTCCCTAAAATCAAACTGATCGTTATATAACAGATCCTCAATTGTCTCTTACATTCTTTCGGATATTATTCTTGTTAGCAACCTGGATGTAAGAGCTGTTAAGTTGATTGCGCGATGCTTTCGCACTGTCAGCGCTTGCTGTCTTTGTAATTGAATAGATGATACTTTTCCGAACGTGTGCTGATGTGTCGCATAGATTCTACATATTAACTTCAATAGTCGCTTGGTTTACATTTGCCTCAACGATTTTAGAAATTCTGATAGAATTTTATCTACTCTTTCTGCCTTATTTGATCTTAATTCTTCCAAATCTCTTTTAATGCTGAAACTAATACTGAATCCCAAGACTCTTCCATGTTGACTCCTGTATCTTTTTCTTTCTGTCTGTTCCGGATCTTTGACAGTGTTACATTTCCTGCTATTATGTTGTTACCATGTTTTGGAGGCCTTGTGGGAATCGGATACGTGTGGAATGCATCTTATATTCGAATGTCCATCCATCATTTTGTACGATCGTGAGATACACGTAGCCTCAGTTGATAGTAACTGGAAGTCATCGATATCCGTTGTTCTTCAAGGAAGCATTACAGGCGCCCTGTTGCTGCTACACTATTTTAACGATTTGGGAGATAATATCAGCAGCTCTCTTACATTGTTTGTAGGTCATACTGTAGCTTAACATCAATTAAAGCCATCAGAAGATCGAAATGAAATGGAAAGTGATTTAGACAAGAGGTCTGGTTGGTGCGAAAATAGGAAGTTGACACTCAATAATAAAAAAGTGTGAGGTCTTTCACATGAGTACTAAAAAATTAGTAAATTTCGATTACGCAGTGCATCGCGCTTCTTAACAACACAGGCACTGCAATATCTTATTTATCCCCCGACACTGAGCAAGCGACTTTCAATTAAAATGTCTCCCCTGTACAGGAGTACACATAATGGATGTCCGTGTACAGCTTGTAGACGCATGGTTGACGACATATGGAAGTATGGCTCTGCCGTGAAATGTTCACGGATAACCTGATGATAAGGCGACCGGTCACAATAACCGGGAAATCTGGTTCGGGTATCGATCCGGGACAAATTTTCATTGTCTTCATTCCATTATACAGCTGATGGTTATTCGTCTTCGTATTTTTGGAAGTATCTGTCTTTTGTCCGACATACTTCTCTTGTCAGAACCTTCTCCTAGCCATGGTTTGTTAAGACGTGTATAGTAATGTAAGTTTCTTCAAGTGAGAATAATCACCCATTTGTGTCCAATCATAGTATCATGTTCTTGTCTTTTGTACCACTAATACGTTTGGTATGTTATTAACTGGTTTTTAGTTTAAGTGCGGGTGAGTGTTATTGTATGAACGGAAATGGCTTGGACGATATCTGCTTAACCGAGATTATGACCATTCCGCTGAGATAACTACAAACTGTAGTAATTACTTAGAACCTGCTTGTCATTTAAGTCACGAAGTCCGATTACCCAGTGCGAAGAAAACGGTTATCAAATGTTTCACGGTCGCGAAAATGAGAAGTCGGGCCAATTATTCCTTAATATTAATATTTTGTGTTTAACAAGAATTCAGTTTGTAGAGTTTTGTGTGCTCAACTCACCATCTGTGGAGACCTAAAACTTGGGACAAGAGACTTTAGTTACCGATTGCCAAGGAGAGTTATACACACGATGGGCATGAAATCTTGACATTACATATTATAAAAGTGGATGTACTCATATGTGTTTCTGTATGCACGTATGTATGTATGTATGTATGTAGCATATCTACTCGCAAAGCAGTGGATCGATTTCAACCAAACTTAGTACACATATCTCTTACTGTTTTGAAACAACTGCTGTAGGGGTAAGAACCATCTACCTCCCAAAGGGGTGAGGATGAGGGTTAAAAAGAAGCTGTGACGTCATAAACACTGAGTTGCGTAATAACGAAACTGCAGGGCGAAATTCGTTAGATACAGGTGGAATACATGTACAGATATGTGTGAAATGTGTTAGATATACGAGGGTAATCCCAAAAGTAAGGTCTGCTATATTTTATAAGTACATAGACCTGTTTATTTCTACAATGGTTTACATCAGTTTACAGCCTGAACATTTTGCTATTTTTCGAAATAATCACCATTTCTGTCGATGAATTTTTGTAGACGCTGTGGAAGTTTTTGTGTGCCCATGTCGTACCAGCTCGCCGTCATGCTGTTCAGGAAGTTATGAACCTCTTCTTTCACGTCGTCGTCGGAGCTGAACCGCTGGGACCACAATTAACGCTGACAGGTACTCTGAGACTCTGAAAAAAGTCGAACGGGCAATTCAGAACCGGAGAAGAGGAATGTTCAGCAAGGGCGTACACATTCTCCAGGACAACGCTCGCCCGCGCGTCGCTCGGCAAACTGTTGCTCTCCTGTAGCAGTTTCAGTGGAACATAATCACCCCCCCCCCCCCCCCCCCCTATACTCCTCACTTGGCGCCCAGTGACTGTCACCTGTTCCCTAGGTTAAAAGAGCATTTGGTGGGAAAGCGATTCAGCTCCGACGACGAGGTGAAAGAAGAGGTTCATAAATTTATGAACAGCATGGCGGCGAGCTCGTATGACATGGGCATACAAAAACTGCCACAGCGGCTACAAAATTGCATCGACAGAAATCGTGATTATGTCGAAAAATAGCTAAATGTTAAAGCTGTAATCTGATGTAAACCATTGTAGAAATAAACAGGTCTATGTACTTATAAAAAAATAGGAGACCTTACTTATGGCATTACCCTCGTAGTAAATATGAATTAGATGTGACATGTGCATTTGCGGGCAAATCCACATGTAGGAATCTCCTCTTAACGTCTGGATCGATTTCAGCCGAACTTCGCACACATATCACATACTATGTGGAAAGAAATACTATGGGGGTCAGAACGAGCAACCTGCTACTGTGGTGGAGGTGCTAACTGTGCCTAGTCGTCGAAAATGGAGTGTCTAGGAGACCGGCTTTCTCGCATCGCTAGACAACATTCAAACAAATCGTGTTAATGTGTTTTATGACAAAAAGTAAATGACAGTACTTAACTTTGGATACTACACAGATGTGTCTCAAGCAAAGGGAGACATACAATCAAGATTCTTCAGTATAACAATGTGGTGTCACCGCCAGACACCACACTTGCTAGGTGGTAGCCTTTAAATCGGCCGCGGTCCGTTAGTATACGTCGGACCCGCGTGTCGCCACTATCAGTGATTGCAGACCGAGCGCCGCCACACAGCAGGTCTAGTCTAGAGAGACTCCCTAGCACTCGCCCCAATTGTACAGCCGACTATGCTAGCGATGGTTCACTGTCTACAGACGCTCTCAATTGCAGGGATGACAGTTTAGCATAGCCTACAGCTACGTCATTTGCTACGACCTAGTAAGGCGCCATATTCAGTAATTAGAATGAATTCTGAACAGATAATATTGTGACTCATGTACCGTCAAGAGCGACGTTCATCATTAATGGATTAAAGTTAAGTATCAAACTAATTACGTCTGACTTCTGAATTCTCATTCTTTGTCATGTTCCAGACTTCACGTCAGTATAGTTCTTCCCTCCTCACGCCAGCCTGCGTGAGCTAAAACGCGTGCATTTCGGCCTCCACTAGTAAAACGGTGTTGGCTCTTCAGCCAACACAACTAACAATTCCTAATTTGAGCTACATAGAATGTACAAGGGAAGTAATGACCTTTGACGCTTGTATGCAAGTCGCTGGTCTTGAAGCTGCTGTGCGACAGGACTGCGACGCATCTGGCGCGGCGCGTATGTCCTCTCCATACAGGGGCCGCTGCTGTCGCGTTGTCGTCCTGGAGAGGGGTCGGTCAGCGTTGCAGTTGGCTGACGTCTTTTCACAGCCCTCTCTGCTCCATCGTTCCCGTCAGGCGTGGCGGCGTTTGACTTTACGCCGTAACAATAACGTGGAAAGACTAAGAGATGGGCGGACAGAGAAAGGAGAGACACAGTCGGGGAAGGAGGAAGTGGACAGATATTGAGAAGGAGGAGAGAGACAGAGGGGGAGGTGGACAGAGAGAAGAGGGCGGAGGATCTGGACAGAGATAGGTAAGAGGAGAAGATGGACAGGGAGAAGGGTGGATGAAGAGATGGACATAGAGGGTGAGGAGAAAATGGACTGAGAGAAGGGGGAGGAAGAGATGGACTTAGAAACAGTGAGGAGGAGATAAGAGATGGAGGAGCAAATCATGGAGAGAGGGTGGAAGAGCAGATAGGGAGTGTAAGGAGCAGATGGAGAGAGAGTGTAAGGAACAGGATAGAGAGGGGTAGGTAGGAGGACACAGTGATGGAGGAGGAAAAAATGGACAGAGAGGGGGGAGGAGGTGGTGGAAAGAGAGAGGGGAAAGGAGGAGATCGGCTAACAGTAATTTATTTGTACGATCGCTAAATATCATGCTACATCGTACACTTATGTGAATGATAGTACACTGTACAATGACAACAGTAAATATGCCAATCGTGCGGCATCAGTAATTTTGCTGAAAATTGGCATTTTGTCGCAGGAAATGTCAATAATCTTGTTTCATTCTTTAATTACTTAACATTCTATTCTGTTGAGCAAAAAAGGCCTTGCAGCAGAAAGTATTTCGTTTGATAAATTCGTCATAGCTGTGGAATCATGCATAAAGAATAATGGACACAGTATATGTCTAAGTCGGCATGTAGTGGACCGTTTTAATTAAGACGCCGATCCACTAGAGAACAATTTAAATTTTACCCGAGAAAATACATAACTAATGACATTTAGCCAAGTTGGCGTAGATATCGAAAACTTTCGACGAACTAGTCGAAGCATGTTATGTCTTACGGACAGTTATCTGCTGACAGTAAAGTCATGTATGCCTCAGAGGAGTGTAATAGCATTATTGCTGTCCAAGTTACAAACTGATAACTTAGCGAAGCAATCTCAGCGTATGTTGGAAATTCTATTTGATAAAAATTTTAGTACTGTCCAGTCAGGTCTCGACAAAACATTAACCTTGAACGAAAATTGACAACTAGCGATTAATGTAAAGGAATACAAAGTCGTGTACTTTATGGGAAGTAAACGTGTTATGCATTGACAGTAGTATTAACAACTAGAGTCTGACGTGCCATAGAAATATTTGTGAGTAGTAGTGTCTGGATGTCTGACGTGGGTCTTATAGGTACAGTTGTAGACACAGTAAAGTAGCAGTTTATCTACAAAAGGGACTCCATCGATTTTTTGGAGTTATGCTTGAATAATTATCAAGTATTTGGGACCCCTAGAAGGCCGGACTACCAGGAAAGATCGAGCCTATACTAAGAACAGCAGGGCTTTCTTGACTGGCTATGGAGAGTAACATATATGTTAAACGTTATATGACAGGCATTCAAGAAAACACGCCGTATATCTGCGAGAACCTGTTTACAAAACATCAAGAACGTCTGGATAAACGCTGACTTTTGGTTATTTGATTATTTGATACTTTGGTACGTGTACTACATCGAGACCAGAATTACGTGCCTGAGGTGAAGGTGTGTGGCTTTGAAGTGGAATGCAGTAGTGGTACGTAATAAATATAGCTGTTTGGATAAAAATTGTAAAAAAATGGAATAAACAGTGTCTGTCAGGTCAGAAACTACGAATATTCTTCAGTGCTGTCCGGTAGACAGTTTGCGGATAATAATAGCAGGAAGTGCAGAGGAGTACCAACAATCAATCTTCACATGTTCGCGCCGACCGATGTGGCCGAGCGGTTCTAGCCGCTTCAGTCCGGAAACGCGCTTTCATTTGTGACTGGTACGGGAACAAACCTTTATATAAGCTACTACATCAAATACCCTTCATGAGTATTTCTCAGTGATCCACCAAGGGTAGATTTATAGTGATGAGCCAAGACAGTATGAACACTGCTTTCAGTCAGGTTGCATACTGCCTGGCGGCGCTGAGAGCACGTGTCGCGATAAGAGAAGTATCTGAGCCGAGCAGAGAAGAATGGCGAATAATTCCAGTGACGATAAGTCGAGCCGCCTGCGTAAGCGACTTTGACAAAAGCCAGATTGTTGTGGCCCATTGCCTGGGAGCGAGCATGTCGGAAACGGCAAAGCTGGTCGGCTGTTCGCGTACTACTGTCACGAGCTTCTATGGAAAGTGGGTGAAAAATGGTGAAACCACGAGTAGGCGACAAGAAGTTCAAAGACCTTGCGTCATCACAGAACGTTGGGATCGGAGGCTAGCCCGCTCTCTAAAGTAGTATAGTCGGCGATCTGTGGAAGACCTGACGACAGAACACAGTGTGACGCAGGCACAGGTGTTTTGGAGTACACCGTTGAACATCGTGGTCCTCAGCAGAAGACACCTACATCTTCCCATACTGACCCAACAACACCGTCAGTTATGATTACAGTTGTCACGGCACCATCGAGATTGGACCGCATATCAATGGAAGCGTGTCGCCCCGTCGGATTAATCCCGTATACTGTTAAACCAAGTCGATGGTCGTGTCGAGATACACCGTAATCCAGGAGAACGGCTACCGAAACATGTAGCAGGCCACGGATGCTGGCCGATGGGATCAATATTACGTTTTGGGGGACATATATCTGGGCGTCCATGAGACCTGCGGTAGTAATCGAAGGCACCATGAGCGTTGTGGACTAGGTGCATATCATTAGTGGCCACCTGTAGCACCTTATGGTTGATGTCTTCCTCAACAGCGATGGCACCCTCCAGCAGGATGACTGTCGGTGTCACAAGGCCGGAATCGTGCTCCAATGGTAGTGAACTCACGTTGACTTCTTGGCCATCGAGTTTGGCTTACCTGAATCCGATGAAACCCAAACGGGGCGCTGTTGGGAGCCAGCGCCGAGCCCACAAACCAACCACCTGTAGGTTACGGGAACTGTATGACCTGTGCGTAGGCATACGGTGCCACAAACCTCTGGAAACCTATCAAGTACTTGTAGAATCCATGAAAGGTAGAATCACCGCTAAATTGCGATTCAGAAGTGGATCGACACGCTTTTCAGTAGGTAGTCGTAATGGTTCAGATGGGTCTAAGCACTATGGGACTTAAAATCGGAGGTCATAAGTCAACTAGACATAGAACGACAGAAGACTAACTAACTTAAGGACATCACACACATCTATGCCCGAGGCAGGACTCGAACCTGAGGCCAGAGCAGCAGTGCGGTTCCGGACTGAAGCGCCTAGAACAGCTCGGCCATAGCTGCCGGCTATAGTCATAATGTTTTGGCTCATCAATGTGAATGTCAACGAAACATGGCGGACAAGGAATTTGTTATCTGTTACTAGTTTTGGTCTGTCGTGGGCGCTCTGTAGCAGAAACGTTCGAAATCTTAATCTGTCGCCGAGTAACACATTCGGTAATGATGATGATGATGATGATGTTGGGCTTGTAGGGCGCTCAACTGCGCGGTCATCAGCGCCCGTATAAAGTCCCAATGTTTCCACAGTCCAATTTTTAAACAATCCAATTTAGCCACTGTCACGAATGATGATGATGATGATTATGATGAAATGACGAGGACGACACAAGTACCCAGTCCCTGGGCAGAGAAAATCCCCAACCCGGCCGGGAATCGAATCCGGGACCCCGTGATCCAGAGGCAGCAACGCTAGCCACTAGATCACGAGCTGCGGACACATTCGGCAATGAGAGGCGCTATGTGTCAGAGGGTACCCTTTCAGTCGTCAGTTGCCGTCGGCGCAGCACCGCCAAGTGGCAGGACAGAAAAGTGTCTGCACCCGGCCAGTGCAGCGCCGGCTCGGTTTACGGAAAGGTGGCGATGCTTTGTCGACAGAGTAGCGCGCATCGGCCGTTGTGACCGGAGTAGTCTGTCACAGGGCTGGGTGGCTGGCTGGCGGGCTGAATTCCGCGCGGGCTTCGTCTGCGCCGCGGTGTGGTGCGGTGCGGTGAGGTGTGGCCGGGCAGCTTACGGGCACATCAGTCACAGCCCGCGTGATGAATGGCCGCCGATACAAAAGCTCTGTCGCATTACGCGCCGCGCCGCACGGAATGAAAAGTGGCCCAGATTTTTCACGTTGCATTACCGAGAAACACTGAGGCCAACCGAGGCATTTATCTTCTTTTTCATCCAGCGAACTTTGTTCATCTCGATCGTGTCTTCTCGTCCCAAAGACAAAAATAACTAACTGATCATCTCAAATTATTATGATCCAAAGTTTTCTGCAGATCAGTAGGGCCAAACTTTCTGCATGTGGTTTTTACCTCTTTTTTGAGAATTACAAAACTGTGCATTAAAACTACAATATCATGCCATGCAACAAACTATAAACTGGCATGAAATATACTACCAGCTTGAATATACAAACTACAAGTATTTCAAATAGTTTTCTGCTGAGAACAACCGCAGCTGAAGTAACCTGTTTTTCTGAAATAAATACTTTCAGCTGAACTTTGACAGGAACACGACCGGTTTCATGATTTCAAATCATATCTTCAGTTGTGCGTCTACAAGGCAGGAAACGTACAATTATCTTTACGATAAAAACAGATAGACTACCTGTCCTAGTAATCCATGCACATGACAACCAATACGAAATACCTGCACGTCAGTAAAACATTTAAGCCTTGATATGGGAAGGAGGGAGACTTAACTTTCTCGAAATTAAATACTGTTACCCAGAACATGCACGGCGTCAGCTTCAAACTGACCAGTTGAGAAACTGACGTTTTAAAAGCGCCTTTACGAACAATGTAAAGAGCAAAATAAGACAACAAATTACACTACGGAGGGGGATGAAATGGATGACGAATTCATTGGATATCATAGGATACCACAGTTAGACACGATTTCACAAAAAATAGGCAATAGTTAAGGACGAAAAAGATAAACCCAGCGTTCTTTATCCCACAGAATCTTGGGCAAAGAATTGTAAACAGAGAGGAGGTAGCTTGTGAAAAATACGACGCTGTTCGTGTATATTGCATCAGTTATGACAACACTCCTGCCAGGTATGTGGGCCAGGCTGACAGAGCGTTCGGTATTAGGTTCCGAGAACAGCAGAGTCTGAAGAATACGAAGTCTTCTTCAAGTAGCCACTTACGAGATTCTGGCCAATCCATGATAGGTATAGCTAATAATTAAAAAGTCCTACACAGGGAAGTAAAGGATCAGACCTTAAACATTCTGGAAGGGACTTTACCCCAGCGCACCCTCAACAATCAGGTGAAGTTGAGACATTACAATATACTGTTGAATTTTGCCTTTCAAGGCATAACGTCATATTTCTTCGACTGGTTGCTTATTGATCCTAGGTTTGTTGTTATATGTTCTTGTGTCTTCTATTTGGTTTCAACGATTTTTACGCTGAAGTATTTTAGAGTTTACGTGGCCATGCTGTGTAACGGGGACCTCAGTCATAAGACACAAGCGAAAATGTTCGTAACATTCCAGGCTGCGTGCCTGGTGGCACTCAGCGCCTTGAAGGTTCTCAACGGCGCTGCGCTATTAGCGTCCGTGAGGACAGACATGTATCATTCGCTCGGCAGCGCAGGAAAGTGCAATCACGTCACGTACGGTACCTTGAGATCAGGAAATGGGCTTGTTCGCACTAAGCCAACTAGCCACAGTGACAATGCGACGACGTCTGGAACACCATGGATGTCAGCGTGGCGGCCATCGTTGTGGAGTGAGGCCCACCTAAGTAGTGAGCACAATTACAGCACAGGGCACAGTAGTGGCAACACGCCTTGTTTTCACACTTAGCCTTGCCAGAGCTTCCATACACGGATATCTCTATCCTGCTGCTGTAAGCAATCAACTCTATCTCACATAGAAATTTGGACAGTAGTCAAAACGTTTGAGACGTATTAAAGTCAGTGGTTGTGCCCAGTGTTCAAGGAAGGAAAAGCAGGAAGAAAGATAGTTTAGAGTGTAACATCCCGTAGACATTATGATCATTAGAGATGGGGCAAAAGCTCAGATTACGAAACGATGGAGAAGGACAGTGTATCCCGGAATTTGCATTGAGCTTTGTAGGGAAATCACGCAGAACCTAAATCGGGATTGCCAGACAGGGATTTGAACCATCGTCGTCTCGAATGCGAGCCCAGTGTGGTAACCACTGCGCCACACCGTTCGTTCCTATGCTCACGGTATCCGCGTGAGTTACTGTGGCCATCACGTTCTCCTGATTTCTCACCCCGTGAAAACACTGACTCATGTGTTGTCGAGAGTAGCAAGCCAGCAGTGGTAAAACTATACAGCTGACGAACTCTGGCGGATGCAGTTGAAACAACGTGGAAGGACCCACTGTCATCTGCAATCCAAACTCAATGAGACTCAAGGCCTAGCCGTGTTAGACTCATTGTTGCTTCCGGAGCTGGCAGCTCTGTGTACTAGGTCTCGCATTCTGTGTACCCCAAATCACCTTCCCGTTACAAAGTATACGCACAATAAGTAAAATTTCGTTTCTTTGCTGTCTTTCATGTTGTTCCAATTTTAATAACCAGTAGCGTATCAGTGATAGATTTTGCTTATATATTCAGCACTGGTTCAGCACTGGTTCATGGTGTGGGTTCCTGTAGTCATGTCCTAGTTCATGAACCACGAGCAACGTATGAGTGGCCAAGTAAGTGGTCCCGACAGTCGGGATACCAGTTACTTTGGAATAAGGCTGGGCATCTCGGACATATTGTGAGTCGTGGTCACCTTTGTGCTCATACGGCAAAGACTACCAAATCCACCGGTTAGTCCCTCAACCGTTAGGGGTAAAACACAATGGGACTCGGGGCAAGTAAGGCAAGCAACCTGCTTCCCTGGTACTTTAAATATGATGCTGGCAACAATCAGAGCAAAATGCCTCGGAACTTTGGAGGTGACGGAGTCCCACCTCTAACTGACAAACCAGGGACTCCTAACATACGACTTAGCAAACAAATGGTAATGAGATGGGGACCTATTAATGTCAATGGGGGCTACTCTGGGAAGAAGGTAGAGCTGGCAGAGGCTGCAAGTAAGATGGGGCTGGACGTTTTAGCTGTTAGTGACATTCGGGTAAGGGGTGAGAAAAAAGAGGAAGTGGGAGAATACAAGGTCTACCTGTCAGGAGTCAAAGCAGGAATAGCACAATGCGGTGTAGGACTTTACATCAGGAAAGAAATGGAACCCGGCGTAGTTGCAATAAGGTATGTAAACGAACGACTGATGTGGATAGATTTGACAGTGTCTAGCAAGAAAATTAGGATTGTGTCAGTATATTCGCATTGTGAAGGGACAGATCAAGATAAGATGGATAGTTTTTATGACGCACTCAGTGATGTAGTTGTTAGAGTAAAGGACAAGGACAGTGTTTTGCTCATGGGTGATTTTAACGCCAGGATTGGAAATCGAACAGAAGGGTATGAAAAGGTTATGGGTAAATTTGGAGAGGATATGGAGGCCAACAGGAACGGGAAACAACTCTTGGATTTCTGTGCCAGTATTGGCTTAGTAATCACAAACTCCTTTTTTAAACATAAGAACATTCACCGGTGTACTTGGGAAGGCAGGGGAACTAGAACTGTCATTGACTATATAATAACAGATCAGGAATTCAGGAAGGCTGTGAGGGACACACGTGTATTCAGGGGATTCTTTGATGATACTGATCGTTATTTAATCTGCAGTGAAATTGGGATTGTGAGGCCGAAAGTGCAGGAGGTCAGGTCCATATGTAGGAGGATAAGAGTGGAGAAACTTCAGGATAAGGAAATCAGGCACAAGTACATAACAGCGATCTCAGAAAGGTATCAGTTAGTTGAATGCAGTCAATTACAGTCATTGGAAAAGGAATGGACAAGGTACACGGACACAGTACTAGAAGTGGCTAAAGAATGTCTTGGAACAGTAGTGTGTAAAAGTAGGATGAAGCAAACAGCTTGGAGGAATGACACAGTCAAGGTAGCCGGTAAAAGGAAAAAGAAGGCATATCAAAAATGGCTACATACTAGAACTCAGGTACGCAGAGAAAGTGATGTTGAAGAAAGAAACAAATCCAAACAGATAATTGCAGCATCCAAGAAGAAATCGTGGGAAGACTTTGGAAACAGGTTGGAAACTATGGGTCAAGCTGCTGGAAAACCATTCTGGAGTGTAATTAGCAGTCTTCGAAAGGGAGATAAGAAGGAAATGACAAATATTTTGGACAGGTCAGGAAAACTGCTGGTGAATCCTGTGGATGCCTTGGGCAGATGGAGGGAATATTTTGAAGAGCTGCTCAATGTAGGCGAAAATACGATCAGTAATGTTTCAGATTTCGAGGTAGAATGGGACAGGAATGATGATGGAAATAGGATCACATTTGAGGAAGTGGAGAAAATGGTCAGTAGATTGCAGTGCAATAAAGCAGCTGGGGTGGATGAAATTAAGTCGGAACTCATCAAATACAGTGGAATGTCAGGTCTTAAATGGCTACACAGGATAATTGAAATGGGCTGGGAGTCGAGACAGGTTCCATCAGACTGGACAAAAGCAGTAATCTCACCAATCTTTAAACATGGAAACAGAAAAGATTGTCGCAACTACAGAGGTATCTCTTTAATCAGCGTTGTGGGTAAAATCTTCTCAGGTATTGTTGAAAGGAAAGTGCGAGTATTAGTTGAGGACCAATTGGATGAAAATCAGTGTGGGTTTAGGCCTCTTAGAGGATGTCAGGACCAGATCTTTAGCTTACGGAAAATAATGGAGAAGTGTTATGAGTGGAACAGGGAATTGTATCTATGCTTTATAGATCTAGAGAAGGCATATGACCGGGTTCCTAGGAGGAAGTTATTGTCTGTTCTACGACATTATGGAATAGGAGGCAAAGTTTTGGGTCTTTACATGGGTAGTCAGGCAGCAGTTAGAGTTGACGGTAAATTGAGCTCATGGTTCAGAGTAGTTTCAGGGGTAAGACAAGGCTGCAACCTGTCTACACTGTTGTTCATACTATTTATGGATCATATGTTGAAAACAATAGACTGGATGGGTGAGATTAAGATATGTGAACACATAATAAGCAGTCTTGCATATGCGGATGACCTAGTTGTGATGGCAGATTCGATTAAAAGTTTGCAAAGTAATATTTCAGAGCTGGATCAGAAATGTAAGGACTATGGTATGAAGATTAGCATCTCCAAAACGAAAGTAATGTCAGTGGGAAAGAAATATAAACGGATTGAGTGCCAAATAGGAGGAACAAAGTTAGAACAGGTGGACGGTTTCAAGTACTTAGGATGCATATTATCACAGGATGGCAACATAGTGAAAGAACTGGAAGCGAGGTGTAGCAAAGCTAATGCAGTGAGCGCTCATCTACGATCTACTCTCTTCTGCAAGAAGGAAGTCAGTACCAAGACTAAGTTATCTGTGCACCGTTCAATCTTTCGACCAACTTTGTTGTATGGGAGCGAAAGCTGGGTGGATTCAGGTTACTTTATCAACAAGGTTGAGGTTAAGGATATGAAAGTAGCTAGGATGATTGCAGATACTAGTATATGGGAACAATGGCAGGAGGGTTTCCACAATGAGGAAATCAAAGAAACACTGGGAATGACCTCTATAGATGTAGCAGTCAGGGCGAACAGGCTTAGATGGTGGGGTCATGTTACACGCATGGGAGAAGCATGGTTACCCAAGAGACTCATGGGTTCAGCAGTAGAGGGTAGGAGGAGTCGGGGCAGACCAAGGAGAAGGTACCTGGATTCGGTTGAGAATGATTTTGAAGTAATAGGTTTAACATCAGAAAAGGCACCAATGTTAGCACTGAATAAGGGATCATGGAGGAATTTTATAAGGGGGCTATGCTCCAGACTGAACGCTGAAAGGCGTACTCAGTCTTAAATGATGATGATGATGATTCAGCACTAATATAGTGTGGGAGAATCAATATTATAATATCTTTTGCAAAATGACTCCTCCATGAATCCCTCATCATTAGTGGTACAGGGTCGGGCAAATAAAAGTGGCCTGGAGAACAGAGTTACAGGGTACAATGAAACACAGCAAAGCAAGTAAACACAGTACTAACCTGACCATAGCAGACGTTGAAAATGACCACCATTCATTTCTTGGTACCTTTTGGCTCTGGTCAGACAGTTTCTGAAGTCAGATCGAAGTTGGACTGCTGGGATTACTGCAGTCTCATTCGAAATGTTCTGCTGCTGTTCTTGAAACTGTGAGAGATGTGGCGATACACACTTGTGGAGTCCCCAGACAAAGTAATCGCACACCGACAGGTAGGGTGACCTGGGTGGCCAAGTAGGCCCGCAACCAGACTGACCTCCCCTATCAATTCTGTCAGGCGTGAAGGTTGTGTAAACGTGCTCCAGGTTGAGCCGGCTGTAATAGGCAGTTGCTGCAACCTGTCGGGGTGCGACTATACGCATATGTTCACGTCCAATCGTATCCACCCGTCCGAGTCACTTTTATTTGCTCCACCCCGTATTTGATCGACCTCCTATGACAGGTTATATACTATTGCACATTACATGGCATTAAAGAACTTCTAGCCACCGTGTTCTCTTGCTGCAATTTCCGATTTTTTATACTTGTTGGATTATTGCTCGAATACTGGTTACTAGGGCACGAAGGAGTAAACTGAAGACTAACTTGAGGACGCCGAGTGCAGTTGCTACTCTGACAACGCTATGTTGGCGTTAGAGAGAAAATCATGGTGAATCGTGTCATACCAGTTAGAAAACAATTAAAAAATATAATAATAAAAAGTTAAAAAGGAAAACACTTCCTAATGTTCTGCAAAATTATGTTTATTTCGTTATGAACCGCCTTTCGGTTTCTCAGGCGATCTTCAGGTGACAACTGAATGTCACACAGATAACCATGATGTGCGACTACCACAGATATTGATGAAGTCTTCTCGGGTTATCAGCTTTGGCAACGTCTCGGCTAGTTTCCTACTTGTCACCTTAAGGCTAAGTGTCGAGTTCATATTCACTTCGTATCTTTATAGACACTGGATTGCAGCCTCCTCTGCAACGGCTGGGCCAATAGCGCGCCTCCAGAAGGGGTGTCGCCGACTTTGGTGGGGGACTCCCGGCGTGTTGAAGGGTCCAGGCGTCGCGCCCTGGCGCTGCCTGTCTGTACCATCCACTTCATTCCTCCCTTTCACATCAGAGCGCACATGAAGTGTTTTTTGCTAGAGCTACATCTCATTCACAGCTCAGTTGCAAACCGCTATCCCGGTTGATAAGGCCATCATGGACCAGTATCTCCACTGCTTCTATGATGATCGAGTTGTAACCTCCCCCTCACTTATCGACCTTAATGACAGTGAAAAATTAAACCACGTGTACCTAATGGAAATTTGGGAAAAGCAATCGTCACCGAGGTTAATTTGTCGGTAAAGAGGGAGGAAAGGGTTACATCTAAATGAAAGGAAATGTGCTAATGAAACTGGTGGAAATTAATTTTGAAAAGGGGTAAAGTTAATAAAGAAAGTAAATGTGCGGCCGTTACGTTAACAATTAACTAGCGGTAATTAGGTATTTGAGATTTGGGGGAAATCACGGTCGCCAGTCCTAAGGACAATTACTATAGTAACTGAAAAAGAAAGGTTATTACACATATAATTAGCACTAGAAGCGTGGCAACTGAAGGTTGATATGTGTATTGTGAAAACTGAAAGTTTGTCAGAAGTAATAAATTTCGCTACACTCTGACTTAATTTAGCAAAAGAATTAATAAAACCGGAAAATCGAAAGTTAATTTAGTGACTGAAGTTAATAGTGAGCTTTGTTTCTGAAGCACAACGAAATTCAGTAAAATACGGTTAGTCTTGGACTACCTCAACAATCATTTCAAAAACTACTTGAATCTATGCAATTTAGAAATAAGAGATTTAACTTTGAACTTGAATTAAGTGATTCTGAACAATTAACAATAGTACAATTTAGTACGTACCAAGCTGAGCTGCAGTCACAGGCAAGCTAAAATACGGTAACAAAACTCGCACTCTTAATTCGTGCTTGTATAATCTAAATATTGTAGCCAGCTATGAATACTTTAACTGAACTTTGAAATTAACACAGTGAAATGGAATGATATTACTTTAATGCTGGCGTTTGAATTTCAATGACACTCGGGTTCATTCTGGAAAAGGAAGGGACCCTGCTTGGTAATGCAATTGGGACAATGAGCAACAAAGGTTCATGGTAAGTAGCTGTAATTTTGTGATGCAACAATTTTAAGAGTTGGAAAAGCTGAGGTCTGCCATACAGTTCTAAAACTTTACGTGCTTCCAGTCTTCCTTGTTGGTTGATTGAAGGTTTGAGCCGTCGATCGAGGAGGTGGCGACAGTCACTCATTGTCGGCCGTCGCTGTTGCAGAAGCTGGATATTGGCGCGCCTTCTTCTCGACACGGTCACCAGACGAAACGGGCTCTTGATGTGCGCCAGATAATGCTTCCCGTCCGCGACACCATGTCAGAAACTATCATCGCAAGTCGAGCGCAATTACATGCTGCCAAACCCCGAAAGCGCGGCAACTCGCGGGAGCTTCACACAACACACCTGCTCCACTGCACCACTCCAGCCAGACTCCCTCTCTCTCTGCCCGCGCTCCACGCGACAGACTCAACACTACCAAAAATCCTAAACACTCTGGTTCTCCACACGACCTATCGACGTATTCGTTCGATAACATAGTTTTCCCTAGGCCAGACCCAGCGTATAAATACAAATAATATTCACAAAACAAACAAACATAAATGCATAAAGATATATATACAAACAGTAAAACAATTACAATATATAAAGAGACAGAAATGTCATATCTTGAGGCAACAAAGCAAGGAAAAAAAATAGTACAATAGATGGAAATAGGAGGATATACATTTCCGGCGTTACAGAGTCCTAGAAACCGTACGTCCGACACAACACGGTCTGTTCAAAATTAAACATACGACCTTCGTCCACGCTGTGCTCTGCCTATAGTGATTTGTCCGTCTGACAGAGGCGAAAGCTTTTCGCATGTTCTGAGTGGCGCTACGAGGCACGCAGTTGCGTCTGGCCGATTTACTGCCAGCCACATTTGCAACTGATGCTGTAGACTCCTGCTCATAGTTTGTCTTTCATTTGAGCCAAGCATATTTTTGATTTTAGCCGACGAGCGGAAAACGGTTTTAATGTTGTTCTTCTCCAATATCCTGGCAAGTTTGGCCGTGGATGGATATGCTAAAAGCTAAAATTTTCTCGGTAGTACGCAGGGCGATATGCGACTCTGAAAGACGAAGACACAGTCGTCCCAAGAGCTAACAAAAACAATGCGACGGTACTACGACAAGTTGGACCGAATGACGTGGGGCAGTGTTAAGCGCACTGGACCCGCATTCGGGAGGACGACGGTTCCGGTTTTCTGTGATTTCGCTAAATCGCTCCAGGTAAATGCCAGGAGGTTTCCTTTGAAAGGGTATGGCCGATTTCCTGCCCCATCCTTGACACAAGCCGAGCTGTGCTGTTTGTATAATGACCTGAATGTCAACGGGACGTTAAACACTATCTTCCTTTCTTCCTTCTGCGATCAGTTGACTACTGGCAGAAGACTGAGACGTTATTACAGGACACAACTTACAAGCGAGTAGAAAAGGATCCTACGTCAGCTGTGACTAGGAAGACCATCTAATTCCTGAACACCCCAGGAATGGACAAGAATGCGGTCAGTCGGCTGCAGCCCACAGCTCCGATACAACAGTTATACAGCCGTCCACAAGGTGGGAGATAGACAAGAAGGGAGATCCACTACTTCTATTAGTGGGCACGATAAATTCGCCAACTTATGGAGTGGCTGAAGACTTGGCACAGTTACTAAAGACTACGCACACCATGTCAAAATAGCAACTGAGTTTGTGAAAGTGCTTCAGGGTATACATCTAGACGAGGGTGACGTCCCGTTCAGTTTCGACGTCAGGTCTTTGTTCACACTGGTGCAGCTAGAGAAATCCTTGACATTACTAGGGAGCCATTTTGACTAAGACACTGTGGAACTGTTCTGACCGCTCACTACCACTTACTTCCAACGTGGTGGAAGGTTTTAACAGCAGAGTTAGATTAAATCGCTGTGGTATCCTCCCCCCCCTCACCCCTTGCACCGGGATCCGCAAACATATCAGTTCTACGTTCAAATGGCTCTGAGCACTATGAGACTTAACACCTGAGGTTATCAGTCCCCTAGAACTACTCAAACCTAATTACCCTAAGGACATCACACACATCCATTCCCGAGGCAGGATACGAACCTGCGACCGTAGCAGACTCACTCGGAACTGTACGTAAACGCCAATAGCTGTCACCACCCAGCACACCATTGTGCACAGCGGACGAGAAATATACGATATGGAATGTATATCTATCGAGATGCAACATCTCAGGGAAACCTTTCGCAAGAACGACTACTCAAGAGACACAAATTGATGGGTTTTCCAGGCGAGCAAGAAAAAGAAGACGGTCCAGAAGTATGCATGAAGCATCTGGCCTAGCTTCCGTATGCTGGGCCGTCCTCGGCCAAGACTGCCAAGATATTGGAGGAAAGCAACATTAAAATCAAAAATATACTTGGTTCAGTGATAGACAAACTAGGGCCACGGATACCAGGAGTCTAAGGCATCAGTTGCGAACATGGCAAAAAGATTTATCTGCCAGACGAAACAGTGTATTCCTCAGAGCCGCTCAGAATTTACGAAAAGCTTTCGCCTCGGCCAAACCGACAAATCTGCAGTGGCAGAGCACAGTTTCAAAGAAGGTCATATGTTTGGTTTTATTTTGAACAGACAGAGATGTTGTGCACGACGAACGGGTTCTGGCACTCACTCGTAACAGAGTCAGCAGTGATACGTGTTCATGCTGTACAGGAACGTCGACTGCACTCAGCTTATGACTGTGTGGTGTGGGTTCACAAGCTCCTTTATTTTATCTCCGTTTAACTTCCAGGAGACGACTCCTCGTGTGCCTGTTAGGTGTACAGGGACATCTGCACATTATAGGGACCTCCGTGTGGAGCACGTGATTCCAGCTTTGCAAGAACGCAACTGTGTCTAAACCACTTTTTTCATGCAAGATGGGACGACGCCACATTCTGCTTAGCCGAGTGGTTCTAGGCGCTACAGTCTGGAACCGCGCGACCGCTACGGTCGCAGGTTAGAATCCTGCCTCGGGAATGGATGTGTGTGATGTCCTTAGGTTAGTTAGGTTTCAGTAGTTCTAAGTTCTAGGGGACTGGTGGCCTCAGAAGTTAAGTCCCACAGTGCTCAGATCCATTTGAACCATTTTTGAACATTCTGCTAACCAGGTGAAAAATTGGATTCAAGAAACCATCGGTAACGACCGCATCATCTCTGTTCTATTTCAGGATGTGTTGCCTTTTAGACTCCCCGACCTAAATCCATGTGACTTCTGGTTGTGGCTATATTTGACAGATTGTGTCCATCAGGAATGTTTACGAACTACTTCTGATCTGAGGATTGGCATACGACGACATATCGCTCTGGTTTCACCACATATCTTGCGAGGAGCTGTCGATCACACCATGTTAACGGATGCAGCATGTTGATGAGACAGAGGAAATTACTGAACACATGTTGTAACTTGTGACCATAACCCTACAAAACGTGCCAGAGGGACTGTTATCTGTTTGACCGTTCCCCTCCTGTTTCTGCACGCACACCACGTTTTGATTGCTCACAGTGCCATATTTTCACCGGGTGGTGGACAGTGGAACCCTCTCAGGGCTGGAAGTAGACAATGAAACCAATGAGGCAAGAAAACCAACACTACAAGAGGTCTCCCAGGCTGTGCACAAGTCAAAAAACAATCGAGCCCCTGGGGAAGACAGCATAATTGCTGAATTAATAAAAACTGGTGGTGAGGCTGTAGTAAAGGAACTGCACACATTAATATCAGATATATGGGAAACAGAAACTATGCCAGATAATTGGAAAATTGGAATAATAGTCCCCATTTATAAGAAAGGGGACAGAACAGCATGTGAAAACTATAGAGGTGTAACACTCCTAATTACAGCTTATAAGATCTTCACAAGTATATTAAACGAAAGGATACGAAAGTGTGCAGAAGGCATACTAGGGGAATATCAGTGTGGCTTTCGACCGGGCAGAGGAACAACTGATCAAATATTTGTGATAAGACAAATGATGGAAAAGTTCTATGAATATGATATAGATCTGCATTTCTTATTCATCGATTTCAAACAAGCCTTTGACAGCATAAATCGGCAAGAACTATACAGAGTACTGAAAGAAGTTGGTATATGTGCTAAATTAATAAGACTAATCAGAATGACAATGACAGAGACTAGAGCAAAAGTGAAGGTCCTTAGCAGAACAAGTGAAAGCTTTGACTTTAATAAAGGTGTGAAGCAAGGGGATAGTCTCTCCACTGTCCTATTCAACATTGCCCTGCATAGTGCAGTAAATAAAATCAACAAAAGAGGCACCATATTTATGAAAACTAGCCAGATATGTGCATACGCTGATGACATTGCTATAGTAGGAAGAAATACCAATACACTCCTAGAAACATACCGGGCAATGGAAACAGAAGCCTTAAAAATTGGCCTCATAGTAAATGTAAACAAAAAAAATATATGGTAATGTCACAATCTGAGGCCAGAAGATCCCCTAAAAACCTAAACATAAATGGGAAATGCTTCAATGGAGTGTCCTCTTTTAACTACTTGGGAGCCCTAATAACAAATGATAACAGTATTGGAAAGGCTATAAGGGAAAGAATACAAGCAGGAAACAGAGCTTACTTTGCAAATATGCAGCTTTTCAAAAGTAGCCTTGTTACAAGAGAAACTAAATTGCTAATATATAATTCCCTAGTCCGCCCAGTTATCACATACGGCTCAGAGGTATGGACGTTGACTGAACACGATAAAAATGCTCTAAGAAGCATTGAGCGGAAAATACTACGCAAAATCTATGGGCCAATAAGGGAGGAAGAAGGCTGGAGAATACGCTACAATGCTGAATTACAAGAGTTAATACAAGGCAGGGACATAGTAAAATTTGTTAAATCACAGCGAATACGATGGCTAGGACACTTGGAGAGAATGGCAGAGGATAGAATTCCAAAGAAAATGATGAAAGGTATGATCCATTCAGTTAGGCGAAAAGGGAGACCTAGAAGAAGACGGATCGGCGAGGTAATAATGGATATCAGCAGTATGGGAGTCCGGGGCTGGAAAAGAGCAGCAAATAACCGAGAAGTGTGGAAGAAGATTGTTGAAGAAGCCAAGGCTCACCGAGGGCTGTAGAGCTACTGAAGAAGAAGAGGTGGACAGTGGAAGTATTACTTTTGTCAGTGTACTCAACAAGAGAACCGAATAACGAACACACCTACGATGTTTCAGCGTCCTGCGCTGTATGCAGCCCGTACTGCATCACTTGCAGCACCGTCAGTTTAATTGTAGCCACCCGGTATTTATAGCTGCACCAAAGCAAGGAGTACTGCTATTATTATTAACACGGATTTGACAATGTCAGAAGTTCTTACGACGAATTGCATGGGCTATAATATAATATCCTTCAAGAACATATGATTTTATTTGTTGTGCAAATGGTTCAAATGGCTCTGAGCACTATGGGACTTAACATCTACGGTCATCAGTCCCCTAGAACTTAGAACTACTTAATCCTAACTAACCTAAGGACAGCACACAACACCCAGCCATCACGAGGCAGAGAAAATCCCTGACCCCGCCGGGAATCGAACCCGGGAACCCGGGCGTGGGAAGCGAGAACGCTACCGCACGACCACGAGATGCGGGCTTTGTTGTGCAAAGTGAGAGTACGGTTTCAAACAACTTACGGGAATCCAGCCAGTTGACTCCGTCGGCAATCGCCGATATTTCGACACGAGCACAACCTGCCATTTTCCGGGCAAAACTGTAGCAAGTAAGCGCCAGGCAAACGAATTTAAAACCTCGGTTTTCAGAGAAACTCCGTAAGGATAACACAGACACACACACACAATGTAAATACTACCGCCATCACAAATCAAAATGACCAACGTCATGAGTTATCGCTAGTGGAATTAATAATCATCGGGTGAGCTTGCATAAACTTTCTCGCTCTTGTTCTTGACAAGTGAGAGAGCAGGATTCCATGCAGAATTCTCTATTCTTAAGGTTATTTATCAATTTAATTTCAACAGTTTCCTTAATAACACTGTTCCAACAGCTGAAAGTGCATGTCAGAATCTCCGTGTTACCATATTCCATGGGATGATCGGTGCCAAGGGAATTTTCTGCAATGGCGGATTTGCTCGGCTGTTGTAAGCGTGTGCGCCGTTTATGCCTAGTGCACCGGTTCTCCACAGTCCTGATAGTCTGATCAGTACATAAAACGGCACAACTGCAAGGAATACGGTAGACGCGGAAACCAAGATCATCCCGTTTGTAACCTAAAGGAACCCTGATCTTAGATAATGGTCGAAAAACACTTACTTTTTATTGTGAAGTCGAAATAGTTCATTAAATCAGCACCAATTTAACCTCAGTCAACCGTAACAAATCAGACAGAGAACCACGAGTGAAGGGAGAGACCACGTTGCTTACTAGAATATCAGAGACACGCAGGTGCGTTCCCTCTAATCGACGTTAGGAATGTGCTGAGTCCTACATGTAGCGCTCGCACCAACTTACTGTAAGGGCCAATAGAGGAAAAAAGACCCCTTTTGTTTCATTCCGTTTCTTCTTTCCCTTCTGGGTGCTTAATGTTTTTTTTATCAGGCTGTGTATCTGAAATGATAAAATTATTCTTCACGATTTTCCTTTATGCATGAAATTCATTTTTGTACGCTTGAAATTTGTCCGGTGATCTTGGCAGAAAACAGAAGTGGCTGTAGCAGACTGCGTCACTCGATATGATCTCTCTGTAAATAACGACAGTTTAGCTCAGTGGGTGAAAAATTCTTGCCGTAACATTCTGATGACTGGGTGTTGTGTGATGTCCTTAGGTTAGTTAGGTTTAAATAGTTCTAAGTTCTAGGGGACTGATGACCATAGATGTTAAGTCCCATAGTGCTCAGAGCCATTTGAACCATTTTTGAACATTCTGTAACTAATCGAAATTGTATCTCTATGAAAATTACATTGCAAAATCACGTATGAGTAATGTTAATCAGGGTTTTGCGCAACTGCCACATAATCAGAACTAGTGCTTACAATGTCCGTACAAGGTCAGTTCACATTCGTAACTGTATATTCAGATATCTATTTTCACATAAATAATTAAGCCACGTCTTGCCGGTATTAAGCTTGTAACTAGGTGACCTCGGGTCACGAGCTCCCTTTTTGCACGATATTCATAAAATCACGCTGCAGTTTATTTCATGTTGTTCAGCTGCATTCACGGCAAAAGTGCGGCGTGATAGCTGCTGTTGCCCCGAGGAGAGTTTGGTTTGTATTTATCCGATCGCTTGTGTGTGTTTTTAGCTGACTACTTGTACAGGCAGCGTTTTTGTTCGAGTAAATACGAAATGAAAGCGAGTGATTAATAAAAACTGAAAAATATCTGCAGTGAATCACGCGTGTTAAACTTCATGCGCAGAGAGTGCTGACGTGGGGCGGACAGCCAAGTTATAAATACACACTGCACAAATACTTACGTGAGCTATGTGAAAGCCATCACATAAATATAAATATCAGGGCTGCGCAGAAACAAGGTGACACCACTACTGCTACGCAATTTACAGGCAAAGATAGGCGCTGACAGGAAATAACTGCAACTGGCAATAAAACAGATCGTAACTTGGAACTGTAAATCGGCTAATCCTCTGCGATGACATAGAGGGAGTAGCATACAGGTCTTCTTTCACAAAACGTATGATTGGCTTTCAAAATGGTTCAAATGACTCTGAGCACTATGGGACTTCACTTCTGAGGTCATCAGTCCCCTTGAATTTAGAACTACTTAAACCTAACTAACCTAAGGACATCACACACATCCATGCCCGAGGCAGGATTCGAACCTGCGACCGTAGCGGTCGCGACGCTCCAGACTGTAGCGCCTAGAACCGCTCGGCCACTCTGGTCGGCGATTGTCTTTCACTTAAATACCCAAGTCCATTTTTTTGCGCTACCTACAGTGTTTTCTCTGCTATACATGTCTCTCTTTTCGACGAGTATTTCACAAATTACTTACTTCTTGAATGAACGTCTACACTGTAGTTCGACAGTGCGCCTCTTGGAACGACGGCTTCCCCACAATTACCAAATGAGCTGGTGCACTGGAAAGACACTGCACTGACAATCGAGAGGGTGGCTTTTAACTCCAGTGTGGTTACCATGATTTATTTCCCTAAGTGGCAAATTATGAAACGGTTGAACCTTCCTGGCAGATTAAAACTGTGTGTCGGACCGAGACTCGAACTCGAGACCTTTGCCTTTCGCGGGCAAGTGCTCTACCGTCTGAATGGTTATTTTGGAGGAGTTCTTCCTCATACTTATCCTACATTAACTTTTCTGTGTCATCTTCGTCGAGGGTGCAAAAGCTTTCTCCCCCCCCCCCCCCCCCCAACACTTGTACTAAACCTTCATAAATGCCTCAGTTTAGCCATCGAGTCAGTAGAGGATGGTATTAGAGACTTGCAGTATGGCTAGCAGTGCATTTCCATCCGCGTTTTGTGGAGATTAAGACAATCCGTCCTTGGACTATCTTAGTGAGTCGTTGTGTAGGATTCTTTCTACCTGTTTTTCCAAGAAGCTCTCAAAGTTTATGTCGCTCGCAGAAACAGTATCAGCGTTATCGGATGCTCTGAAAAGTGCATTTAAAGAACGTGGCGGCGCAGTAGTTAGCACATTGTACTTGCATTCCGGAGGACGACGGTTCAAACCCGCGTCCAGCCATCTTGATCTAGATTTTCGTAATTTCCCAAAATCGCTTCAGGCAAATGCCGGGATGGTTCCTTTGAAAGGGCACGGCCGACTTCCTTCCTCATCCTCCCCTACACTGTTTGATCCCCTCCCCCCTCTCCCCCCAAATATTAACCAACCAGCCAAACAAATAGCAATTCTACTTCTTGTGATCATCATCATCATCATCATCATCATCATCATCATTTAAGACTGATTATGCCTTTCAGCGTTCAGTCTGGAGCATAGCCCCCCTTATACAGTTCCTCCATGATCCCCTATTCAGTGCTAACATTGGTGCCTCTTCTGATGTTAAACCTATTACTTCAAAATCATTTTTAACCGAATCCAGGTACCTTCTCCTCGGTCTGCCCCGACTCCTCCTACCCTCTACTGCTGAATCCATGAGTCTCTTGGGTAACCTTGCTTCTCCCATGCGTGTAACATGACCCCACCATCTAAGCCTGTTCGCCCTGACTGCTACATCTATGGAGTTCATTCCCAGTTTTTCTTTGATTTCCTCATTGTGGACACCCTCCTGCCATTGTTCCCATCTACTAGTACCTGCAATCATCCTAGCTACTTTCATATCCGTAACCTCAACCTTGTTGATAAGGTAACCTGAATCCACCCAGCTTTCGCTCCCATAAAACAAAGTTGGTCGAAAGATCGAACGGTGCACAGATAACTTAGCCTTGGTACTGACTTCCTTCTTGCAGAAGAGAGTAGATTGTAGCTGAGCGCTCACTGCATTAGCTTTGCTACACCTAGCTTCCAGTTCTTTCACTATGTTGCCATCCTGTGAGAACATGCATCCTAAGAACTTGAAACCGTCTACTTCTTGTGACTAAACAATAAAGCGGGATATTATTCGAAATAAGGCTCAAAAGGGATGTTATTATAATGTATTTATTTGTTAAACACCATAAACTGATAGTAGCAACAGATTAACAATGGTTAACTCAAAACTAACAATTCCCTGAGAGCATGTTCTTACGGCGATTGACCACTATGGCGCGCAGATTGTACCTTGTACTTCACTCGTGATATTTCGTAGCCGTTCGTACAGTTTCGTTAGCTCATTTATTTTTTTTAAGATGATCGATTTCTGGAGTTGAAATATTCTTCTAAAAAAAGGACGTATGACCTGTAAGCTTGTCCTAATGCCTGTATCGGAAAATGCAACTTTTATTAGCAGATATTTATTAAGCATGACTGCTTTCTTCGCGCTAGAACAACTTTATTTTCCCTACGTTACTTGCTACTGACGTAACGAGTGTTCTCATATCGAGCCACTACAGGCCGGCGGTTCGTGGTCGCGAAGCTGCGTCCGATAATGACAGAGATGTGTTCCACCGGGTTCGGACAATGAGACCGACTTCGCCAGGACAAAGTTCACTATCATGTTCCCCAAGCCACGTTAGCACGATTCTTGTCCTTTGTCACAGACAGTTTCCTGCTGGAAGATGCCATCAGCATTGGGGATATAGGGATGAAGGTATTCAAGTGATCCGCAAAATTGTTCATGTTGTCCAAAGCTGTCATGGTGCCTTAGATTATACCACAGGTCCCAATGGAAGCCCAGATGACTGCGATCCATAGTATTATCCCCACCGCCCTGCACCTGTGGCGGAGCGCATGTTTGTAGCAGCCGTTCGCCTGCTTGGTGGTGTATCCGGCTATGGCCGAGGAAAGGGATTCAGCTCACCACACGACACGTTTCCATCGATTCTTAGTCGAATCTCGATGATCCCGCGCCCATTCAGTTGGTAACTGACGATCTCGTAGGATCAATTTTGAAAATCGTCAGGCCTTCTGCTGCGGAACCCCGTGTTCCTCAATGTGAGCTGGCAGGTTGTCTCCGAAACAGCTGTGACAATAGTAAAAGTAAATGATCAGCAAATACTTTACAAATACTATACCATACTGTCATGAAACAACACATCCACCAGAACATACACTCCTGGAAATGGAAAAAAGAACACATTGACACCGGTGTGTCAGACCCACCATACTTGCTCCGGACACTGCGAGAGGGCTGTACAAGCAATGATCACACGCACGGCACAGCGGACACACCAGGAACCGCGGTGTTGGCCGTCGAATGCCGCTAGCTGCGCAGCATTTGTGCACCGCCGCCGTCAGTGTCAGCCAGTTTGCCGTGGCATACGGAGCTCCATCGCAGTCTTTAACACTGGTAGCATGCCGCGACAGCGTGGACGTGAACCGTATGTGCAGTTGACGGACTTTGAGCGAGGGCGTATAGTGGGCATGCGGGAGGCCGGGTGGACGTACCGCCGAATTGCTCAACACGTGGGGCGTGAGGTCTCCACAGTACATCGATGTTGTCGCCAGTGGTCGGCGGAAGGTGCACGTGCCCGTCGACCTGGGACCGGACCGCAGCGACGCACGGATGCACGCCAAGACCGTAGGATCCTACGCAGTGCCGTAGGGGACCGCACCGCCACTTCCCAGCAAATTAGGGACACTGTTGCTCCTGGGGTATCGGCGAGAACCATTCGCAACCGTCTCCATGAAGCTGGGCTACGGTCCCGCACACCGTTAGGCCGTCTTCCGCTCATCGTGCAGCCCGCCTCCAGTGGTGTCGCGACAGGCGTGAATGGAGGGACGAATGGAGACGTGTCGTCTTCAGCGATGAGAGTCGCTTCTGCCTTGGTGCCAATGATGGTCGTATGCGTGTTTGGCGCCGTGCAGGTGAGCGCCACAATCAGGACTGCATACGACCGAGGCACACAGGGCCAACACCCGGCATCATGGTGTGGGGAGCGATCTCCTACACTGGCCGTACACCACTGGTGATCGTCGAGGGGACACTGAATAGTGCACGGTACATCCAAACCGTCATCGAACCCATCGTTCTACCATTCCTAGACTGGCAAGCGAACTTGCTGTTCCAACAGGACAATGCACATCCGCATGTATGCCGTGCCACCCAACGTGCTCTAGAAGGTGTAAGTCAACTACCCTGGCCAGCAATATCTCCGGATCTGTCCCCCATTGAGCATGTTTGGGACTGGATGAAGCGTCGTCTCACGCGGTCTGCACGTCCAGCACGAACGCTGGTCCAACTGAGGCGCCAGGTGGAAATGGCATGGCAAGCCGTTCCACAGGACTACATCCAGCATCTCTACGATCGTCTCCATGGGAGAATAGCAGCCTGCATTGCTGCGAAAGGTGGATATATACTGTACTAGTGCCGACATTGTGCATGCTCTGTTGCCTGTGTCTATGTGGCTGTGGTTCTGTCAGTGTGATCATGTGATGTATCTGACCCCAGGAATGTGTCAATAAAGTTTCCCCTTCCTGGAACAATGAATTCACGGTGTTCTTATTTCAATTTCCAGGAGTGTAGTTGACTGTATCGATTGCAACAACTACCAGTGCAATGAACAGCAAAATTTATACACCATGTCACAGGATAAAGTAGTGGTTTGGTGGCAGGCACGTTACTGATGTAGCCCATAAGGCTACTGCAGACTGATGGAGTCTGCTACATCTGTCACATCTGATTGAAACGTATACACTCAGAACGAATTTAGTTACAAATTTTGTTTGTTGGCAAGAATAGTATTCTTAGAGATAGTTAAAATGCGTGGTTTGTTAAGGCTAAAAATATGTTAAAAACTTCATAAAAACTATTTTTTTAATTTGAGAAAGTCTCGCAATTTAAAAAAAACGCAGCTCCCAGCACAACACCAAAAGAGGGACAGCATGAGATAAGCCACGACGAAGAGGCCTAGAGCAACACTAAGAATGCGGACGCCGTGCCTTTTATAAATTACAAAATTTTTCCTGTTGTTTTTATAATGTCTTTGATCCCTGAAAATCTATATGTTTTAATTATATATTGACAAAGACTGTTTCCTCACCAGAGGAAATTCTTTTTATTAATTCTTCGTGGGGGTATATGTCTTATTCAAGTATTAAAAATGCACTAGACGCTACATATTGGCAGTGGCCTTATGGGCTACATTAATAACGTGTATTCTACTGAACCACTATTTTATCCTGTGACGTAGCATGTAAATTTTGCTGGTAGTTGAACTGGTTACACTTGTAATCGATACAGTCAAGTACGTTCTGGTGCACTGATGTTTCATGGTGCTGTGGTATGATAACATTTCGTCACGTAGATTTGCTGATTAGTTATTTTTAATGTTCTCTACAAATCTGAGGACGGTTCATGTTTAACCGAAACAAGTAATTTAGAAAAATTAATGCAATCAAGATGGATAATAAATTTATTTTGACTCTATCAAAATCTGTCCCTCATGACATGATCTTAGATATTTCTCGCAATAATTTTCAAAATACTGTGTGTCTGTGGACCCAACACTGATCGTTTATTCTATTGATGATAAACCACTGGAAACAGAAACGATCGTAAAATATCTCGGAGTAACTATCTGAAGCAACGTACTGTGGAACGACCAAAATAATTGGCAGCAAGAAAATCAAACGCCAGGTTGAGTTTTTTTTCCAAGGTCACTGAGATAATATAGCTCACCCAAAAAGTAAGTGTCTTACAAAAAATGCATCCTACGAACAATCAATGCTCGACAGCCTGGGTATGCTTACGAGGTGCGGTTCATAGAGAGCATCTTAAGTACGACAGTACGAGCCGTTATGGAAGCGAAAAGATGCTCCTGGGAGTTATGGACGCCCTCACCGAACTCCAGTACCAGGTGCTGCAATACTGACGTTGTGTACCACAGAGAGGATTACCATTAGAACTCCGAGAGCGTACTTCCCAAGAACAGTCAAACAGAAGATTAAGCTGCGTTTCTTGACGTTATGCTGGCAGATCGAATACTGCATCGTTTTTCTGGTGTGAATTAAATTTTGTTCCGATATTTCGGCCGACACCCATACTCACATCCTCAATGTGTGTCGGTTGTGTGATTTTTAATAACTTTCAAACTAGTTTACACAACATTGTGGTGTAAAAACGCATGTTTCGAGTTATCTCAGAGAATCGTTGTGAGGCAGTCAGCCAAAATATCGGAACAAGAACCCAGAAATATTATAGAAACGGATATATACACTGATGCAAAAACAACACAACACCAAAACTAATTAATGTAGAGTAAAGAAGTTCCGTGAAAACATTTGTCTAGCAAATGCATCCATTGCAGATGTGCTGGGTGTCAGTTTGTGGAACGGAGTTCCATGCCTGTTACACTCGGTCGGTCAATAAAGGAACAGATAATGCTGGTTTTGGATGTGGCTGGAGTTGCCCGATTATGACCCATATGTCATCGATTGGAGACAGACTTGGTGATCAAACGGGCCGAGGCTTCATATAGATAGTCTGTAAAGTATGCTGGGTTACGACAGCGGTATTTGGGCGAGCGTTATCCTATCGGAAAACACCCACTGGAATGCCGTTCGTGAACGGCAGCACAACAGGTAGAATCATCAGGGTGAGGCAAAATTTTTCAGTCAGGATGCATGGGATAACCATGTGACTGGTCTTGCCGTCGTACGAAATCGCGACCCAGACCCAGTGGCACCAGCACGAAGACAGGTCGGTTTCAGACCTTCAGCTGGGCTCCTCCTAACTAACACGCAGCTGTCACTGCCATTGAGGTAGAACCAGCCTTCATCAGAAAACACAATAGATCTCAGCCCTGCCTTCCAATGGACACTCGCTTGATACAGGGTGTTTCAAAAATGACCGGTATATTTGAAACGGCAATAAAAACTAAACGAGCAGCGATAGAAATACACCGTTTGTTGCAATACGCTTGGGACAACAGTACATTTTCAGGCGGACAAACTTTCGACATTACAGTAGTTACAATTTTCAACAACAGATGGTGCTGCAAGTGATGTGAAAGATATAGAAGACAATGCAGTCTGTGGGTGCGCCATTCTGTACGTCGTCTTTCTGCTGTAAGCGTGTGCTGTTCACAACGTGCAAGTGTGCTGTAGACAACATGGTTTATTCCTTAGAACAGAGGATTTTTCTGGTGTTGGAATTCCACCGCCTAGGACACAGTGTTGTTGCAGCAAGACGAAGTTTTCAACGGACGTTTAATGTAACCAAAGGACCGAAAAGCGATACAATAAAGGATCTGTTTGAAAAATTTCAACGGACTGGGAACGTGACGGATGAACGTGCCGGAACGATAGGGCGACCGCGTATGGCAACCACAGAGGGCAACGCGCAGCTAGTGCAGCAGGTGATCCGACAGCGGCCTCGGGTTTCCGTTCGCCGTGTTGCAGCTGCGGTCCAAATGACGCCAACGTCCACGTATCGTCTCATGCGCCAGAGTTTACACCTCTATCCATACAAAATTCAAACGCGGCAACCCCTCAGCGCCGCTACCATTGCTGCACGAGAGACATTCGCTAACGATATAGTGCACAGGATTGATGACGGCGATATGCATGTGGGCAGCATTTGGTTTACTGACGAAGCTTATTTTTATCTGGACGGCTTCGTCAATAAACAGAACTGGCGCATATGGGGAACCGAAAAGCCCCATGTTGCAGTCCCATCGTCCCTGCATCCTCAAAAAGTACTGGTCTGGGCCGCCATTTCTTCCAAAGGAATCATTGGCCCATTTTTCAGATCCGAAACGATTACTGCATCACGCTACCTGGACATTCTTCGTGAATTTGTGGCGGTACAAACTGCCTTAGACGACACTGCGAACACCTCGTGGTTTATGCAAGATGGTGCCCGGCCACATCGCACGGCCGACGTCTTTAATTTCCCGAATGAATATTTCGATGATCGTGTGATTGCTCTGGGCTATCCGAAACATACAGGAGGCGGCGTGGATTGGCCTCCCTATTCGCCAGACATGAACCCCTGTGACTTTTTTCTGTGGGGACACTTGAAAGACCAGGTGTACCGCCAGAATCCAGAAACAATTGAACAGCTGAAGCAGTACATCTCATCTGCATGTGAAGCCATTCCGCCGGACATGTTGTCAAAGGTTTCGGGTAATTTCATTCAGAGACTACGCCATATTATTGCTACGCATGGTGGATATGTGGAAAATATCGTACTATAGAGTTTCCCAGACCGCAGCGCCATCTGTTGTTGAAAATTGTAACTACTGTAATTTCGAAAGTTTGTCTGCCTGAAAATGTACTGTTGTCCCAAGCATCTTGCAACAAACGGTGTATTTCTATCGCTGCTCGTTTAGTTTTTATTGCCGTTTCAAATATACCGGTCATTTTTGAAACACCCTGTACCATTACAGTCACAAATGGTTGTGGTTTGGGGACAATGGAAAGCACGCTACAGCGCGTCCGATTCGGAGCTGTCCTTGAAGTAACCAATTTGTAACAGTTCGCTGCCTCACTGTAGAGCCAACTGCTGCTCAAATTGCTGCTGAAGATGCAGTGCGATGCGTCAGAGCCACACGCCAAACACGATCCTCTTCCCACTTGGTAGTTCCACACAGCCATCCGGAGCCAAATCTTTGTCAGCAATCACGTACAGCGGTTACATTTGTGCCAAGTCTTTCTGTGTTATCGCAGAAGAAACATCCAGTTTCTCGTAGCTCTATTATACGACATCGTTCAAATTGAATAAGGTGTTGACAAAAGACTCTTTGTCACCTTAAAATTATTTTTAACCAACAGCAACTGACCACGTCCAATCTCAAAGGTAATAAAGCTCACGATAGTTACACCGTGTATTTAACAGAAACCTGATTTGCATACTTACAGTGGCGCTACTAGCGCTACCCTAATCCAAGTGGCACGAAATTTGAACAGACATCATCTTTCAGTTGTAGAAACGGGCCTACTGACAGGTTGCAGCGACCGATTTTTGACTAGAAAAATAGTCATATGAACACGTGTCCGGATAATCATAGTTGCCACGGTGAATGGCGCTGGCGACTGGAAGTTCCTCTGATCGCGTGCCGCGTGTTCGTCGTGTGTTGCAGGCTGTGTGATTGACGCACTGTGTTGTAAGTTCGAGAATGGTTCGGTGTTCATATCTGGAACGAGCCGAAATGGTGTTTGTATACGGCCAAGAAGTTGGTCGAGAGGCTGTACCAAAACAAGTACCCTCATAGACGGCAACCATGCCACACAACATTTCAAGTCCTTTTTGGGAATTTATATGATATTGGGTCTTTTATGACAGGTGAACGTGCATGGAGGCAGCGGACTGTGTGTACAGCATATTTGGAGGACCACGTTCTACAAGATGCTGAGACGAACCCTAGTACAAGCGCAAGGCAAGAGGCCCGCCAACATGGTGTAAGCCAAAGTACGGTTATGTGTATCCTCAAGACAGCCGTTACTGTCCCTATCACCTGCAACGAGTGCAAGGTGTTCAGAGGACCTTTCTTTCTTCCGCCCATTCTACTGTGGGAACAATGCACTTCGGACACACGTTCGTAGAACCTTTCTTCCTCCATTTTCAGTCCGGAATCCATCCCTGCACTTTGTCGATTAATGTTCACCTTGTGCGTTTGCGTGAATGTGTGTGTGTGTGTGTGTGTGTGTGTGTGTGTGTGTGTGTGTGTGCGTGCGTGCGTGCGTGCTTTTCAGATCTCTTAAACCACGGGACCAATTTCAACCGAACTTGGTACACATGTCTGGAAATCATCGCTGTGGTGGTAAAAACCAACTACCTATCAAAGGGCTGGGAGCGAGGGTGGAAAATCAGTGTAGCCCACGACGTGTGAATGGCCATACTTCACTCATCCAGTCTTTGAGAAGTTTATTGACCTGGAAGACACTATAATTTTAAGCCTTTGCGCAAAAGAAATGTTATCACCTACCACATTTTCACTGTTGCTGCATGAAGTAAAACGCTTTTAATTTATTACTTCTTTACTACACACATCAAAAAAGTGTTGCATCACATCGGTTCCGAGAGTTCCTGAACCTGTGCAGAAAACTGGAATAGAGATCAACATAAACATCATTTCCGCCCTGTTTATTGCTCATGAAAAACACACATTTCATGTTTACCACCATACAGCGAGACCTTCAGAGGTGGTGGTCCAGATTGCGGTACACAACAGTACCTCTAATACCCAGTAGCACGTCGTCTTGCATTGATGCATGCCTGTGTTCGTCGTGGCACATTATGCACAAGTTCATCAAGGCACTGCTGGTCTGGACTGTCCCACTCCTCAACGGCGATTCAGCGTAGATCCCTCAGATTGGTTGATGGGTCACGTCGTCCATAAACATCCGTTTTCAATCCATCCCAGGCAAGTTTGATAGGGTTCGTGTCTGGAGAACATGCTGGCCACTCTAGCCGAGCGATGTCGTTATCCTGAAGGAAGTCATTCATAAGATGTGCACGATGGGGGCGTGAATTGCCGTCCATGAAGACGAATGCCTCGCCAATATGCTGCCGATATGGTTGCACTTTCGGCTGGAGATTGACATTCACGTATCGTACAGTCGTTACGGCGCCTTCCATCATCACCACCAGCGGCGTACGTAGGCCGAACATAATGCCACCCTAACACAGAACGGAACCTCCACCTTGCTGCACTCGCTCGACAGTGTGTCTAAGGCGTTCAGCCTGACCAGGTTGCCTCCGAACACGGCTCCTATGATTGACTGGTAGAAGGCATATACGACACTCATACGTGAAGAGAACGTGATGCCAATCCTGAGCGGTCCATTCGGGATGTTGTTGGGCACATCTGTACAGCGCTGCATGGTGTCGCGGTTGCAAAGATGGACCTCGCCATGGGCGTCGGGAGTGAAGTTGCGCATCATGCTGCCTATTAAGCACAGTTTGAGTCGTAACGCGACGTCCTGTGGCTGTACGTAAAAGAAGTATCCAGCGTGGTGGCATTGCTGTCAGGGTTCTTCCGAGCCATAATCCGTAAGTAGCGGTCATCCACTGCAGTAGTAGGCCATGAGTTCCCTGAGCGAGGCATGTCATCGACAGTTCCCGTCTCTCTGTATCTCCTCCATGTCTGAACAACATTTCTTTGGTCCACTACGGGACGCCTGGACACTTCCCTTGATGAGAGCCCTTCCTGGCACAAAGTAACAATGCGGACGCTATCGAACCGCAGTATTGACCGTCTAGGCATGGTTGAACTACAGACAACACGAGCCGTGTACCTCCTTCCTGATGGAATGACTGGAACTGGTCTTCTGTCTGACCCCCTCCGTCTGAGCTGCTCATGCATGGTTGTTTACATCTTTGGACGGGTTTAGTGACATCTGTGAAAAGTCAAAGGGACTGTGTCAGTCATGCAATATCCACAGTCAACGTCTATTTTTAGGAGTTTTGGGAATCGGGTTAACCAAAACTCGTTCTCATGTGTGTACCAACCGTAGCAACACATTTTTCAGACACTATTCACATATTCCACTTAATGTACCAGCAGATTTATATCATCGTACGACTCATTGTTTAGAAGATATGACGTCATGAACACGGAGATGCGTGAAAATCTGCCGCACCACGCAGGACTTTTAAATGTATCACTTCGTTGCTACTGATCTATCTGTAACGCGTTTCACGGACGATATCCACACATGCCAATGGATTAACTACAAAAATGTATCATTGTACAACACTTCGTTCAGGATATATGACGTCATAAACATTGAGATGAGTGAAAAACTGCTTTATGTGTGACGTTTAAATTCAGTGCTTATTTTTAATGCTAACTGTATGCGCAACCCTTTTTACATTCAATTTTCATATATGTCGTTGAATGTACCAAAAATATATCATTGTTCGGCATGAAGATTTGAACGAAGTTTAACAGACGAGTCACGAAAATCAATGCACAAAGAAGTGGGATACGGAATGAAAAGATACCCTCGAAGTTTACTGAGGCTGTAGATACACGATAATGAATAGCTCAGTAGGCATTTCACTTGAAGAGGAATGGACGTCTCTAAAAATAGCGGCCACAGTGGTACGTCGCGCAGCTGGCGCCAGTACCCCTTTCTTGTAGTGTCATCTTTGCCATAGATTTCGCTTTGGCCGACCGCGAGTCAGTTGTCCGTCGTGGGTTCGGGTATTTAAATCTGAGCGTCGAGGCAGCAGGATCACTGTACGGTCTGTCGGTTGCGGTTACAACGGGGTCAGATGGTTGTCCCTTACTTGGTGCGCATCCTCATTGTGCGTGGTATTACTGGAGTACTGCGGCCGAAGACGGCGGAAAGGTTTGGGTTTCGGCACGAGGCGTGGCGTTTGGCTTCTCTCGCCACGCAGTGCATGTTGAGAAGAAGTGCTTGCCGGAGCGTCGCCTGGTATTACTCGTTCGCCTGGACATATGGTGTGTGTGATTTAAACAGGCGCAGTTGTGTGCTTATACGTATATGTTAACGGTTAACTATTGTTGTTTTTGTCCTCAGTGTGAATTAGGTGAAGAGACTGTCAACGTATATCGCACGTGGTACGATAACGGGGCTTATGCTTCTCATCTTAGTTTCCTACCACTTGATGAAGGATCTGCAGCTCCACTACTGGCCATTAAAATTGCTACATCGAGAAGAAATGCAGACGATAAACGGGTATTCATTGGACAAATACATTATGCTAGAACTGACATGTGATTACATTTTCACGCAGTTTGGGTGCATAGATCCTGAGAAATCAGTACCCAGAATAACCACCTCTGGCCGTAATAACGGCCTTGATACGCCAGGGCATTGAGTCAAACAGAGCTTGGATGGGGTGTAAAGGTGCAGTTGCCCATGCAGCTTCAACACGATACCACAGTTCATCAAGAGTAGTGACTCGCGTATTGTGACGAGCCAGTTGCTCGGCCACCATTGACCAGACGTTTTCAATTGGTGAGTGATCTGGAGAATGTGCTGGCCAGGGCAGCAGTCGAACATTTTCTATATCCGGAAAGGCCCGTACAGGACCTGCAACATGCGGTCGTGCATTATCCTGCTGAAATGTAGGGTTTCGCAGGAATCGAATGAAGGGTAGATCCACGGGTCGTAACACATCTGAAATGTAACGTCCACTGTTCAAAGTGCCGTCAATGCGAAAAAGAGGTGACCGAGACGTGTAACCAATGGTACCCCATACCATCACGCCGGGTGATACGCCAGTATGGTGATGACGAGTACACGCTTCCAAAGTGCCTTCACCACGATGTCGCCAAACACGGGGAAACCGGAGTGGAAAAGAATAGAATTATGTAGTGGTGCAGAAGAATTTTGAAAATTATGTGAACTGATAAGGTAAGGAATGAGGCCTTCTCCGCAGAATCGGGGAGAAAAGGAATATACTGAAAACACTGACAAATAAAGACCAGCATGATTGTCCTTGTGTTAAGACATCAGGGAATAACTTCCACGGTACTAGAAGGAATTGTAGATGGTAAAAATCGTAGAGTGAGACAAATTGGAAAACATCCGCCTAATAATGGAGGACGTAGGGTGCAGGTGCTCCTCTGAGACGGAAAGGTTGACACGGGAAAGGAATTTGTGGCGGGTAGCATCAAACCAGTCAGAATACTGATTACTGAAAAGAAACAAAGCGACACATAGGTCAGGAGATATGACGTGAAATAATGGGATGTGTGAAAAACTCCGTATCATGACGACATATTAATTTATTATTTCCCTACAACTAACTTTATATGCAACACATTTCACAAACGGTGTCCACATATGCTAGTTACTGTACCTAGTAACGTAAATCGTGTTACGATATGTAGCTCCGGAGATACGACGTCATAAATTGAGCTGCGTTAAAATTAAGATCCAGGCGAATTTCGGTAGTGATACAGGTGAAAATTGTAGAAATACGTGTTAGATATGTTAAATTTAGGTGAAATGTAGTTTAAATATGTAGGTGGGTAAGGCCACGAGCAAGAAGTTCGTCCTAAACCCATGGGATAATTTCAGTCAAATTTGAGACACGTTAGTTACGATCTGGACAGAAATATTGTGGTGTTGAGAACCTCCAGCGTACTGTTGGGGTGAGCCTGAAAACGTAGAGAAGGGAGGAGGAGGTAACGGACAGGAAGCTAGGGGGAAGGAAGAGATGGACATGGGTAGCAGGAGATGGGCAGAGAGAGGAGGAGGGGCAAATGTGTAGAGAGAGGAAAGAGAAGGAGGTGGAGAAAGCGAGGGGAAGACGTAGACAGAGAAAGGGGAGGAGATGGGCAGAGAAAGGGGAGAGGAGGAGGTAGACAGGGGGAGGAGGAGATGAGCAGAGAGAGAGAGGAGGAAGGGAAATGTGTAGAGAGAGGAAAGAGGAGGAGGTGGAGAAAGGGAGAGGAAGAAGTAGGCAGAGAAATGGGAGGAGATGGGAAGAAAGAGGGGAGAGGAGGAGATGGAAAGGGGGAGGAGGAGATGGGCAGATTGAGGAGGAGAAGTGTGTTGAGAGAGGAAAGAGGAGAAGATAGACAGAGAGAGGAAAGTGGAGGAGACAGAGAAAGAGACGGGCAGAAGTAGGCAGAAAAAGGGGAGGATATGAGCAGAGAGAGGGGAGAGGAGTAGATGGAGAGCTAGAGGAAAGAAGAAATGAACAGGGAGAGGGGCGAGAAGGATATGGACAGTGAGAGCAGGAAAGGAGGCGGACAGAGAGAACGTAAAGAACGAGATGGGCAGATAGAGGGCGAAAAAGGGATGGACTAATGAACGATTGTAGTAAATACATTTCCGGGCAGCGATGGGTCCTCAGCTATTTAATAATATCCCAGATGCATGCCCGAGATGTGAGGGAACAACAAATTAAGCTTTTCCACTTACATCTCGCGAAATGACAACGGCGTGAAAATAAGAGTAATTAGAGCTCAAAGAGAGACTTGCTGACAGTTGTTTTGGTCGCGCATCGTTCCCGAATGGAACAGGAAATGGAGTGGACAATAGTGGTGTCAGGAGTCCTGAAACACACTGTGAGTTGTAACTGAGGTCCATGTTTCCATCGTTTCTGTGGGTTCCTAGTGGCTGCTGCGTCTGAAGGTGTCGACAGGGATATCAGCGGCGCAGAGGTGCGTGTGAGCGTCTGCGTGGGTGCGCGGCGCGCCGTGGTGGGGGCGGCGGCGGCGGCGGCGGCGGCGGCCTCTGCTCCGGCCAGCGGCGCCAGTAGCGCGCCAGGCGGGATCCTGTCACGGTCGCCACTCGGCTGCTGTGTCTGCAGGCGCCGCCGCCGCCGCTACCCCTGCGTGCGTCGTGACGCGACTCCCGCGCTACCGCTGCTGATTCTGAGCCAGCGGCAACGGACCGCCGCTTGTCGCCAGCACTGGACTGGCCTTAATTTTCTCATAGTCTTAGTGTATTTCTCCTAAAATATTCAATATACCAGACTTCACTTTTTGAGACCTAACAATTACCTTTTCACTTCGTAGTAAGTAGACACCTGTTAACTTTCGTAGTTTCTATACTGTTACCGCGAATATCAATCAGAGAGAAGTACTGTAAATATCCGATACCGCTGGTAGAATTCCTAGGAATAGGAAAATTTGAGGTTGCCAGTGACCGCCAACTGCAGGTGAAAAACGTAAGTACAGTATTTTTCTTATTTTACAAAAGCTTTAATGTAACGTTAACAATACAGTGAAGCTTTTCCAGATTTGTTCCGGATACACCTGTTTTAGGTGCTCAACATTAACATGAATATAACTTTATTTTGAGATTTCTCATCCTACTTAAATTATGTCATTTATTGCGCTTGTGTCATACCTGACGTACATATTTTAATCGGTACTATGGACTTGTAGCTGTTTTAATGATTGCTGTTGTCCAGTATTGCTTCAGATTTCCCATTACGTATTGTGTTTCCTTCGTTTGTGTATGCACGCGCGCGCTAGCATGTGTGTGTGTGTGTGTGTGTGTGTGCGTGTGTGTGTGTGTGTGTGTGTGCGTGTGTGCGTGTGTGTGTGTGTGTGTGTGAGTGAGTGGTTGGGTAGGTGTGTGGCTGTGCGTGCGCGATCTGTGTCTGTAATCTGTAACACAGCTGAGCAATGGAAATGACGCGTAACTGTTTAACTGATAAATCTACCCGCAATTGACTATGTGGCGTTACTTATTTCAAAGATGATTATAAAAGACAATGCTATCTGTCTGATAGGGACTCGAAACTGTGCGCTGCGTCTAGGTCTCAGTCACATTTTGACAACTACAAGTTATGGCCACTAATAAAGACTGCCTGTACTCTGTGATACAATAGAGCTTGCATTAAAGTAATGAGCTGCAAGGTTATTACGTTCATGAAATTCCTCTCCGGCGTTTGCAGGGACTGACATCTCGAACAACCTACTTCATTGTTTTCAGCATTTCCATTTTTTATGACTCCTAGTTGTGTTTTCAAACATTGCTTCAAACTCTGAGTCTGACCATGCGTATGAAAGGGTTGCACTATTACAAATAAAATTTTGAATTTCAGTACTACTTTTGACCCAATGATAATCTGCCACCCCGTGGCAGCATTCAGAATACGACTAGACAGTGCGCGTTTCTTCGATAGCAGTCACGTATGCATTGGCGTCTTATTTGAAGTCCTAAAAGGTGCTGAAATAATCAGTCACATGTTAAAAGCTGCCTGCTGCTAAAAACGTTCCAGTCGCTGAACCATCACACCAGTACAAAATGCCTCCAACATTTTATATCGTTTTTGGTAAGAGAGAAGCTGTTAATTATCACATCACGCAACCTCCGTGAGTAAGTACGTCCCCTAAGGCGAACACCTGCTTTCTTCACCTTTTCGTTTTGTTTCTTTCCCATTTTAGAGAAAATATTTATTATTAGAAGAGTCTGTTGTCATGAACCAAGCTCAAAAGGGCTCAAATGGCTCTAAGCTCTATGGGACTTGACATCTGAGGTCATCAGTCCCCTAGACGTAGAACTACTTAAACCTAACTAACCTAAGGACATAACACACATCCATGCCCAAGGCAGGATTCGAACCTGTGACCGTAGCAGCAGCGCGGTTCCGGACTGAAGCGCCTAGAACCGCTAGGCCACAGCGACCGGCGATGAACCAGGCACTGAAACAGAATGTACGATTGGATGTAACTTCCATTTTGGATTTTAACAGAGTTTTAGCTGATGTCAGATCCTAAGAAGAAGAGGATTTTTTTTTAGTACTGCTTGGATGCTACACTAATATAATATTACACTTCTACATAATTACTGCAGCCATTTCTTTTGCATTTAATTCAATTACGCTAGCAGTTTCGGTGTTCCTGAAGATGCTGTAATGGTATACCGAAGCTGGTACCGTAAATAAACACAAAAGGGACGGCAGCAGGTACTTTTATTTTCATTTCTTTGTACGCCATTTTGCAGATTCTAGTGCTTAAGTGTCCCTTCTAATTTTGTCATTTAGTCGAGAATGAATTTTCACTCTGCAACGGAGTGTGCGTTGATATGAAACTTCGTGGCAGATTGAAGCTGCGTGCCACATCGACACTCGAACTCTGGACCTTCACATTTACCGGGCAAGTGATCTAGCAACTGAGCTAGCTGTACAATTTCCGATCAAACTTCGTTGCTCTCTCTGGTTTATGGCGGCTGTTTACGCTAATACTCCTTCTGTAAGATACCTCTTCCGTGTCCTGTTTAATTGACCAGCTCACAACAGCCATCAGCGGCACGACATATCACTCCGAACATCAATTAAGTATGGAACAGGTAACATATTACACACTCATCGCACTACTGTAGTTCCAATGAATGTTCATTTTTCGTAAAATCTTTATTATCCAAGATCGCTTATAAGAAAATGGGTAACTAGTCTGAACCGTTTCCCTGTCACCTTCAGATCAGAATATAAAAAGCCGTGTCTAAGATAGGACAGTCTGCTTACGACCAACTCTTAGAAACTTTGCCTGTCTGTGTTACCAGACAGAGTGACTATTTTCTATATCACTTTGAATGCACAACAGTTCTTGTCTACACTTACTATATATTCATGTCACAAGCTCAAGTTAGAAGTTGGCATTTCCTTGCGTTGTTAATAACCAATTGACGAAGTGTCCTCTTATATTATCCAGAGCTTTTTTTTATTATTCAGGTTTGAAGATGGCGAGAAACGGTCGGACTAGTTATCTGTTTTTCTATATACGATCTTGGTTAAAGAAGAGTTTACAAAAAATCATCAGTATCAGGTAACTGTTAGTGTAATTGTTAATTACATACAAAAACCTTTCTCGTAAATCAGACTAGCTATTACCGAATCCCTATACTACCTCGTTCCTTCATATATAGAAAAACGAGTTAGGGACTTTCATTTATAAGACGTGTGCTACATTTCATACGTTATCTGTCCCCTTATTTTTTGAAACAGTTTCCGATATTACCAAATTTCAAATGATTCCACTTTCTTTTCCCGATTTCTAATGCTCTATGACTCGATTTTACACGTGCAGTATTTTAGATGCACCCTTTCAGGAACTTCTCCCGTATTTCCACACCGGTACTCTTTTTGCAGTAGGCTTTCGTCGTCCATGCGTATCTCCTTCTGATATGGTCGGAGAGACGGCTTCATGCCAGGATAGCTCAGTCGGTGGGGCACTCGCCCTGGAAAGGCAAGGTTCCAGTCCTGCTGCGGCACACAGCTTTAATTTTGCAGGACGTTTCAAAATAACGCAGACTCCGATACAAGACAGAAAATTCATTTTAAATACATCTGGTATCTCCCTTACATCGTCCATCTTGCGCAACCTACGTTCCTAGATGGGAGCAGTCTTTCAATGGAGTGTCGTTCTCAGTTTCTATTGTAAACAAGTCATTATTCTGCTCTGTGCCATTCTTCATTGCCTTCATCTCTGATAGTTTTATCCTTGAGCAGTATTCTATTGCTTTAGTGCTGTCGATTTCTTTGAACGGGATATCTTCGTTCATATGGACATCAGGCAACCATCAGGAGAAATTGCTAGTTTTAAGCCTTTGTTTCACCTTCTAAACTTTGCAACCGAACTGTCAAGTTGAACGTTGCGACTTGTGGGGATTTGTCATGTTGACCCTTTTTTTCTCATTATACTGCGTCACCTCCTGAACACATCAAATACAAGATGGGACAGGGCACTATGAAGCAAGGATCTTACGAGTACAATGGCGTTTCCGCTAGGTCTGTATTTATTACAATGTTTTTCTGATTTTTCTTCAGTCTGCTTTCCGTTACAAAGAAGTTTACGCAAGGTGTTACACAACATTAGTCCACCAACATGTGAAGGAGAAGTTCTGTGACGTTTACGAAGTGGAAGAATGGTACCGGCGTGAATATTACCTGGATAACTCAGTAGTTAAGCTTTCCCCCGAAATGCAAAGTTCTGGATTCGAGCGTGTATCCGACACACAGTTTTAATGTGCGGGTAAGTTTCTAACTTGCTCGGTATTGATAAAGCATATTTGGGAACTGGAACTCAAACGAAACTTTCTGGCAGATTAATACTGTTTATCGCAACGAAATTTGAAACTTGCCTACTTCAGCATATGTTTCCTACTTCTACTTTTCGAACTTCAGTCAGTTGTCCTGAATGCCTTGTTGGGCTAGCAATCCGGAAGAAGGAATATCAGTCATAAATACCTTCGAATATCAACGTTTCGGGCAACTCTCAGTCCGGCAAAAGATTTAATATACAAGAACGTTTCGTATTGCTCGATATTCGTTAAGCATTTTTGGCAAATGGGCCAAAAATGAAACCTTCCTGATAGTTTAATACTATGTGTTGGACCGGAACTCCAGTCTGGAACGTTACCTTTCTTACCGATTGAGCTTTCCGGGGGCGACTCACGACGCATTCTCTCAGCCTTATTTCTTACTGCCCGTCTTTCCTACTCTGCAAGCTGCAATAACCTCTCCTAAATAACTTGTTGGGATAGCATTCCTACCAGAAGTGATATCCTACAGAAATACTCCCTAATACCAAGGTTCCAGGTCGAGCCCCGATTTGTCGGTTTTAATCCGGCGGGAAATTTCAAGAACAGCGCATAATTCTTTTGCAGAACTCATTCTTCAAATAACTTACCTGTTATCTGTCCTTCCAGCACGGTATGCGGGAGAGCTTCTGGGAAATCTAGTAAGCAGGAGAGAGAGGTACGTGTGGAAGTCTCGTGAGCCATTTCTGGAAGGCTTAGCCCGTGACAGGTTCGCCTGCGAAACGCGAAATTCTGGGTTCGTTCAATCTGTTAGCTAGTTTCGAAAGTAGCACACACCCCACTGAGGAGTATAAAAGCATCATTCTGGACCCGAAAAGTTAATATTTTCCCATTTCAGTGCTTACGTTTCTCATCTTGCAAGTCTTATTGCCTGAACAAGTATTAGTAGCAAAATAACTGACGGCGTCAGAAGCAAAAATATAGAATATAAATTTACCTATTTGCAGTTTTATCAGAAGGATTTCTAAATGTATAATTTACGTGAAATTAAAAGCAAAGTCGGTAGCATAAAGAATTTAATGAAAATTCCACTCTTACACTCAGAGGGAAGGGCGAATCGGTGGAACGAGTACAGTGAAGGCCCCTTTGACGAAGAGGGTGTCTGGTGACTTGTTCGAAAAAGGAAGTGAAGTCGATAAAAAAAAGGTATAGGGGATCCAGTATTAGAGTCAGAATCTATAAGAGATCCGGGAGATCTGAGGTCAAATAAGACAGAAGGGATGGATATTCTGTCGAAATTTCTAAAATTGCTGCGGAAAATGACAATCAAACGACTTTTCAAGTCGGTGCGTAGAATGTATGAGACTGGCGATGTACTATCAGACTTTCAGAAATTTTTCACGCAATTCCGAATATAGCATGGACAGTTAGATGCAAAAACTACAGCACAACAGCTTAACATCCCACGCATCCAAACAGTTGACAAGAATAATATATAGAAGAATGGAAAATAAAACCGAAGATCTATTGGATGACTTTGTTTTTAGGGAAGGTAAAGGTCATAGAGAGGCGGCTCTGACTTCGCACCTGATAATGGAAGCAAGACTGCAGTTATATGGAGATACGCTAATAGGTTTTATCGATCTAGAAAAAGCGTTTCTCAGTGTAAAATGTTGCAATCAGTTCGAAATTCCGAGACAAATAATGATAAGCTATTGGGAAAGACCAGTCATATACAGTATGTACAAGAACCAAAAGGGAACAATAAGACTGGAAGATCAAGAACGAAGTACTCGGACTAAAAAGGCTGTAAGACAGGAATACAGTCTTTCACCCCTGCTGTTCAACCTGTATATCGAAGAATCAACGACAAGAAATAAAGGTTGAAGCGTAGGATTAAAATTCGGGTTCAAAGGTTCGCTGACGACACTGCTATCCTCAGTGAAAGTGGAGAAGCATAACAGAATATGGGTTGAGAGTAGGAGTAGCAAAAATGAGAACAGCGAGAAACTTAACATCAAAACTGATGGTCTCTAACTAGATGAAGTTAATGAATTCAACTACCATGGAAGCAACTTACGAAGGACGAAGCAAGCACATAAGAAGCAGAAAAGCACAGACAAAGAGGGTATTGTTGGCCAAGAGAAGTCTACTGGTATTAAACTTAGGCCTTCTTTCGAGGGACAAAGTTCTCAGAATGTACATTTGGACCACAGCAGTGTGTGGTGGTAAATCGTGGACCGTGGGAAAAAGGGAAGAGAGCCTAATCGAAGCGTTTGAGATATGATGCTACGGAACGATGTTGGAAATCGAGTGGACTTATAAGATAGAAGATTCTGCACAGAGTCAGCGAAGAAAGGAATACATGGGAAACACTTACAAGTAAAATGGAGAGCATGATAGTCCAAGTGTTAATGCGTCAAGTAATAACATGAACGGTACCAGAATGAGCAGTAGAAGATAAAAACTGTAGGGGAACACAGAGATTTGAATACATCCAGCAAATAACTGAGGGCGAAGGGTGCAAGTGCTACTATAAATTTAAAAGATTGGTGCTGAAGAGGAATTCGTGCCGGGCAGCATCAAATCAGTTAGAAGAATGAAGACTCGAAAAAGTGTGATTTACGGATTCATTACAGCTTCCTATTTATTGCTCCCGTAAGGAACACGAAGAGACAGGGCTATTTTATCTGCCATTATCGCCACGCTCCATTTTCTATTGGAACGTGAAAAGCACCAATACATGATACAACTGGCAATGCACTTCATAATGGATGTAGACACCTGGCGTCTATCATCATGCATCTGCCAGTTCAAGTTATACATCATTTCAGTGACGCCCGAATCTAACCTGTCAGCATTTGTGCTTTGCAGACTTTTTCTGTTATTTCTAATTCGATTGGAACTTGAAAAAAAAATGTAGTGCTAGTCACATTAGTATTTTCCAGTGATGCAATTAGTACGCAAACTGCATTTTTCCAGTACGTTACTGCTTTACCTTCCATAGAATCTACGTGATCGTTCCATCTCATATTCCCTCAAATTGCTATACCCAGGTAATGTACCCAGAAAATATAACCTAGTAGCTGGACCATAAGATGCAATACTTACTGTAAATTTTAGAGTCTTACAAAGAGACCAAAGTATACAAACTGATTATGGATGATGTAAGGTGTGAAATGTGCATAGTGATGAAACAAGAAGCACATGGTAGGAGATGGAAGACATGAAAACAGCCAAATTACCTATGAGCACCACAGCTGGACCGAGATTCAACTATTGTTCCCACGATGAAGCACGGCCACATCAGCTCATTGCATAAAAATTGAAAAGAATATCGGCAAGTTGGTAGACGACGCAACGAGCCACAAATACTTTTTAAATGTTTCGGTTTAGTGCCATAACTGGTTCGGGCTACAATGCCCATCTTCAGGTGGCTAATATTTTTCGCCACAAAGATGTTTTGATCAAGAGCATTGCACTAAAATAAAACATTTGAAAAGTATTTGTGGCTGTTTGCGTCATTTACCAACTATCATTAACAGTCGCAGAGTTCACTAGATCCAACAGACCTAAATGCGCCCCAGACAGCGCTGGGATATCAATCTGTTGCCCTCCTTGCTGCCCGACAACCAATGGTTATGGTCGGGCGTGCCATTTCACTTCATAGCAGGACCTTACTCGATGCCATCCGCGGCGCCCTTACAACACAACGGTAAATGGATAGTATTCTACTATCCTTTATGTTCCCCTTGATGGCAATCCATCATGGGTTTACGTTTGGGGAAGATAATGACCGCCCACCCACGGCGAGGGCCTCTTCTGTTTTTCTTCGTGCGTGACAAACCCTACCAATGGCCAGTTAGGTAGACGGATTTTTCGCCAGTTGAGAACATTTGGAGCGTCTTGAGCAGGGCTCTCCAACTAGCTCGGGGTTTTGACGACCTAACACGCCAGTCGGTCATAATTGGGCACGATATCCCTCATGAGGAAAACCATCAGCTCTATCAGTGAATAACAAGCCCAATAAGTGGTTGCTTAAGGGCCAGAGATGGACAAACCTATATTGAGTTACTCAGTTTGTGCTCTTTCCCCTCAATATATATTTTAGTTTTTCTGAAACTGTAATCACTGGGTTATCTGTACATGTATATCACATCTACCGATTTCCATTCCGTTCGGGTATTCTTTCGTGGTGAGTCGTTTTTCCTTGTCTTAGACTGTAAATTGAGGCACTGGGAACGGCCTAAAGCACATTGTCATTGATATGAGATTGTGAAATGCATGCTTGCTCGTGACATCTGTTCATCTTACGACGAACCAGCTTTAGCTGTGCTGTAGGCTCATTCAGTTTATATGAATATTCGCGAGAAACTGTGTTGCCGATTTCATATCCCATATGGGCCCAAAAGCACTAGTTTTCTATGCTGTACGAACTCGCAGTGGCTACACTGGGGCCCTTTTCTTCATAAAAGCTAAAGTTTTTAAAGAAATTTCTCATTACAGCCTCACGTTCCAGTCTGTAAAATGGCCCCTGAGGATTTCAGAACCTTTAAAACTATTATCGACCTCATGACCAAACCAAGAGTTGATGCTCATGATAACAGTCCACATTTAAGGCATTTTATAATGATTACGCTTCGAACGGGTTCGGGTGAATGATTGTATGAAGCAACATCTTCATTGTAGTCGTGCGAGGTCACCATTGTCTTCAAGTGACATCGAGGGGACCACATATCTCACTTCCCCACACTTGTTAAAAGCTTTTAAAACTCTAGTGGTGACCAAATACGTAGGTATAAGGCAAATATCAACCTTGAGCACCAAGTCTTAAAAAAACTACTAGATTTCATCCCTAAAGTGGACACACTCATCTGAGTCTCAATCCAAAAAAATTTGCTTAATGAAAATGATAATAACGAGATCCATGAAGTGTTGGAACAGGTCGTAATTGTATGTGTGGAGCATTAAGTATCGGTTTTTTATGTTCTCATTCTAATGTCACATTAATTTCAAACCTTACAACAGTCAAAATAACACCATTGCCACTAGGCCACGTACGAGAATTTTTTTAATTAGCATTAACGACAATAATAATCCCAAATATTAATTGAAATTACATAACATAAAGTGGGTACATTATTTTTTCGAAATAAATATAGAATGTTGAGACTTGGTTAAATAACAAATCAAGCGTGTGATAGTAGTGTTTTACCCACAAATATGAAGTTCACAGACATCTGTTTTCCCCATGTGGTTCGAGCCCTTGTGGTTCTTAGTGCCACAGTTGTCTGTCAGGTCGTTCTTCGCCTTCTAGACTTGTTTGCCCACAATGGAGGCGTCTGTTACACTCAACCAGTGGTGCATGTAATGGTGCACTGTTCCTATACGCTTCCAACATAGTATGAATTTTTGCAGCTTTCTTTCCCTTTAGATTCAGAAAGCTGATTACCGCATGAACCTCCACTTTATCAGTGGGCTGCGCCGTTTTGTTTCGACTCCTGTGGCGCGCGAATATCAATGTGTTCCAAGACTGCACACATGTATCTGCGAACAAAACACTCAGTAACTTTAATTTTTCGAGGTTTACTGTTGAAATTACGGGGGTCCTAAGAACAGTCTCCCAAATACATCTAGCGAAATCCGGATTACTATGGAGATTTCACTTCAGTCATTCTTGTCATGCACCATAGAAAAGAAAAGAAGGGAAATACAACGGCTGTTCGGAAAGTAAGGTCCAATAGGTCGCGAAATGGAGACGAAAGTGAAAATCCAATCCATCTTTGCTCAGATGTGTTGGGCAGTGTCTCTAGTATGCTTTACTGTCGCTTCGCGCCGCTCTTGTCAGTTCTCAGCACACAGCGAGCACGTAGGGACGCCTGGAACGATTGTTCCTCCCGCTATGCGTGGGTGCCTGCCATGAGATTTCGAGCAACCACACGTGACTTACTTGTCACGCACTTCCATCTTCATGATAGTTCTCTGCAGAACGCTGCATGGAAAATGAGGACACCCCTGCAGCGGTTTCGATGAGATGTGTTTGATCATCCACCGTACAGCCCCGGCTTGGTTCCGTCTGATGTTCATCTCTGCTCACAGGAACCGCTGGATATGAGAAGACATTTCGGCACAGACGAAGAACTGCAGACCAGCTTAGAGAAGTGATAGAAAACAGGTGGCTTCCTTCTATGAAGAGCGTACTGGGAAATTGGTACAACGCAGTGACAAATATGTAAGTCGGAGCGGTGACCACGTAGAGAAGTAGCTAGAAGGTGTAGGAAGTTGCTACAAATAATACATTTTCGATTGTCCTGTGGGTTCCATTTCGCGACCTGTAGGACCTTACTTTCCGATTAGTCCTCGTATCAGTAGTACAAGGACAAGCATCTACCACACCCGCAAGATAGCTAATGAAGTGTAGCTATATACTGCCTATTGGCTCCTGTCTCGGGTTCTTCAGCCGACGTTCATGTAATGATTTTACTGACATTTCGCCAGCACGAGTGGCTGGCATTGTCAAAGCTTCATCCTCCATTGCCGGTGGTGAACTGGTGCCGAGCTCGCGGCCGCAGACTATATTTACCTGGCGCGCCAACGTCCGAGGGTTTCTCCTCGGTCATTTCCGGGTGCGGTTCTCTTCTTGCTACCTGCGACGGTCGTTCGCTGCAGTACGAGAAGCCAGGATCCGTTTACCTTAAGGCTTTCTCCTTCCTTGTTGAAGCTATTGCCGTGTTTGTGTATTTCTACAGCTTCTCTGAACAAACGAGTGTGATAGTGCTTTTCTACAGCCAAAACTTCCGTGTCGGCGAATTTTATTACGTGGTCGGTCTCACTCAGTGCGTGCTCTGCCACGGCCGATTTCTCCACCAGCCCCAACCTGCAATGTCGCTTATGCTCTTTTAACCTGGTGTTAATTGATCGTCCAGTCACTCCGAAATAAACTTCTCCGCATATGCGTGGTATACGGTCTATTCCCGACATTGCAAGTGGGTCCCATGTCTCCTTCGCCGATCTAAGACACTCTTTTATCTTCTTTGTCGGTTTGAAAATCGTCTTTACGTCATGTTGGTGCAATATACGGCCGATTCTGTCCGTCACTTTGGGAATGTATGGCAGAAAGGCCGTACCCGACATTTCGTTTTCTGATTCCTTACTTCGCCGAGTGTTTGGCTGTTACACTTCTTATACAGGGTGTTACAAAAAGGTACTGTCAAACTTTCAGGAAACATTCCTCACACACAAGGAAAGAAAATATGTTATGTGGACATGTGTCCGGAATCGCTTACTTTCCATGTTAGAACTCATTTCATTACTTCTCTTCAAATCACATTAATCATGGAATGGAAACACACAGCAACAGAATGTACCAGCGTGACTTCAAACACTTTGTTACAGGAAATGTTCAAAATGTCCTCCGTTAGCGAGGATACATGCATCCACCCTCCGTCGCATGGAATCGCTGATGCGCTGATGCAGCCCTGGAGAATGGCGTATTGTATCTCAGCCGTCCACAGTACGAGCAAGAAGAGTCTCTACATTTGGTACCGGGGTTGCGTAGACAAGAGCTTTCAAATGCCCCCATAAATGAAAGTCAAGAGGGTTGAGGTCAGGAGAGCGTGGAGGCCATGGAATTGGTCCGCCTCTACCAATCCGTCGGTCGCCGAATCTGTTGCTGAGAAGCGTACGAACACTTCGACTGAAATGTGCAGGAGCTCAATCGTGCATGAACCACATGTTGTGTCTTACTTGTAAAGGCACATGTTCTAGCAGCACAGGTAGAGTATCCCATATGAAATCATGATAACGTGCTCCATTGAGCGTAGGTGGAAGAACATGGGGCCCAATCAAGGTATCACCAACAATGCCTGCCCAAACGTTCACAGAAAATCTGTGTTGATGACGTGATTGCACAATTGCGTGCGGATTCTCGTCAGCCTACACATGTTGATTGTGAAAATTTACAATTTGATCACGCTGGAATGAAGCCTCATCCGTAAAGTGAACATTTGCACTGAAATGAGGATTGACACATTGTTGGATGAACCATTCGCCGAAGTGTACCCTTGGAGGCCAATCAGCTGCTGATAGTGCCTGCACACGCTGTGCATGGTACGGAAACAACTGGTTCTCCCGTAGCACTCTCCATACAGAGCCGTGGTCAACGTTACCTTGTACAGCAGAAACTTTTCTGACGCTGACATTAGGGTTATCGTCAACTGCACGAAGAATTGCCTCGTCCGTTGCAGGTGTCCTCGTCGTTCTAGGTCTTCCCCAGTCGCGAGTCATAGGCTGGAATGTTCCGTGCTCCCTAAGACGCCGATCAATTGCTTCGAACGTCTTCCTGTCGGGACACCTTCGTTCTGGAAATCTGTCTCGATACAAACGTACCGCGCACGGCTATTGCCCCGTGCTAATCTATCATCAAATGGGCATCTGCCAACTCCGCATTTGTAAACATTGCACTGACTGCAAAACCACGTTCGTGATGAACACTAACCTGTTGATGCTACGTACAGATGTGCTTGATGCTAGTACTGTAGAGCAATGAGTCGCACGTCAACACAAGCACCGAAGTCAACATTACCTTCCTTCAATTGGGGCAACTGGCGGTGAATCGAGGAAGTACAGTACATACTGACGAAACTAAAATGAGATCTAACATGGAAATTAAGCGTGTCTGGACACATGTCCACATAACATCTTTTCTTTATTTGTGTGTGAGGAATGTTTCCTGAAAATTTGGCCGTACCTTTTTGTAACACCCTGTATAATTTGTGGAGTACCCATTGCTCATCAGAACACTTTCCAGGTGTTGCATTTCTCGTCTGAGGTGCTGCGGCTCACATACTCGTCCTGCTCTCGTTACGAGCTTATTAATCATGCATGATTAAAATCATCAACAAGGAAGAGGAAAGCCTTAAGGTAAACGGATCCTGGATTCCTGTACTGCAGCGAACGACCGTCGCAGGTAGCAAGAGGAGAACCGCACCGGAAATGACCGCCGAGAAGCCCTCGGACGTTGGCGCGCCAGGTACATATAGTCTGCGGCCGCGAGCTCGGCTCTAGTTCATCACCGGCAATGGAGTGTGAAGCTTTGACAATGCCAGCCACTCGTGCTGGCGAAACGTCAGTAAAATCATTAGATGAACGTCGGCCGAAGAACCCGAGACAGGAGCCAATAGGTAGTTTGTCAACAAGTGGCCACGAAAGCCTTAACATTTTTGTAGCTATATAGTTATCACTTTCAGATATTATACTGGATTACTGGAAGACAATATTGAGAAATGGAGCTTGCCGATGTTTAGGTAATTAGTGCCTGCTCGTAGCTGAGATGGGAAGGGGATTAAACACACGCGTATTAGGCTAGTGTAATACGACATGTAGTCAAAAATCTTAATTCCGAGTTGTGAGAAGACGATGTTCGTTACGTTCTTCACGAATGTGTTCCCATCGCCTTATAGACTTGCTAAGAGGCCTCGTGTCATTATAGAATTACCCTCAAACGATTATTGGATCCACGTATCTCCATGCAGCCCTCTGGCGCGGCATCCTTGATGATTTGAGGTAGGAACGCAGACCCACGATGTTTTTTTTTTAGAGTAACGGTGTTGCTGTACATCATAAAACAGCACGTTGCTCGAATACTTGGCAGTGGCGGGCGATGCCGGTGGGATACCGAGGGCAGCGCCGGCAGGTGCCTGCCTGCCATTCCGCGGCTGATGGCCAGATAGCGTGCGCCCATTGAGGACCCACCTGCAGCACCTGGAATCTGAACAACGCAACCCGCCAGCACCGAACAGCGAGCGAGCTCATTACGGGTGGACGCAGATTTAAATGCACGCCTTCGTATCACGGTACAGTACCACATTAATCTTAACGTGCGTAATTGCTAATGTGTAAAGGTTGCTTGCTATCCAAGAAGTACACTGCTGGCCATCAAATTTGCAGCAATAGAAATGACAACAAAAAGAGACATTTCGCTTAATACGCGAATAATGGTGCAATAGGAAGAATACAGGGTTATTACAAATAATTGAAGCGATTTCAAAAATTCACTGCAGCTCCATTCATTGACATATGGTCACGACACACTACAGATACGAAGTAAAACTCATAAAGTTTTGTTCGGCTGAAGCCGCACTTCAGGTTTCCGCCGTCAGAGCGCTCGAGAGCGCAGTGAGACAGCGACAGGAGCCGAGAAAGCGTATGTCGTGCTTGAAATGCACTCACATCAGTCAGTCATAACAGTGCAACGACACTTCAGGACGAAGTTCAACAAAGATCCACGAACTGCTAACTCCATTCGGCGATGGTATGCGCAGTTTAAAGCTTCTGGATACCTCTGTAAGGGGAAATCAACGGGTCGGCCTGCAGTGAGCGAAGAAACGGTTGAACGCGTGCGGGCAAGTTTCACGTGTAGCCCGCGGAAAATTGGCTCATGCCACAACAGGAGACCGACAGCGCTGACTTCATCTTTCAACAGGATGGTGCTACACCGCACTTCCATCATGATTTTCGGCATTTCTTAAACAGGAGATTGGAAAACCGATGGATCGGTCGTGGTGGAGATCATGATCAGCAATTCATGTCGTGGCCTCCACGCTCTCCCGACTTAACCCCATGCGATTTCTTTCTGTGGGGTTATGTGAAAGATTCAGTGTTTAAACCTCCTCTACCAAGAAACGTGCCAGAACTGCGAGCTCGCATCAACGATGCTTTCGAACTCATTGATGGGGACATGCTGCGCCGAGTGTGGGAGGAACTTGATTATCGGCTTGATGTCTGCCGAATCACTAAAGGGGCACATATCGAACATTTGTGAATGCCTAAAAAAATTTTTTGAGTTTTTGTATGTGTGTGCAAAGCATTTGGAAAATATCTCAAATAATAAAGTTATTGTAGAGCTGTGAAATCGCTTCAATCATTTGTAATAACCCTGTATGATTAATCTAGTCTTTGGTGGTATCCAGGGAGCGAAACTTAGCACACTGAGCAGCCATCTTTGGCAGCAGTAATGGTTCACCTCGGCTGGGTATCGAGTCATACCGAGATGGATGACAGATCAGGTACGTCATTACATGATGATTTCAGTAAGTGATGGATCTTGACTGTGGCCGGTCAGGACAACAGTCTTAACACAATATCGACGTAGGTCGAAACGGCACGGGCTCATCCGATCTTGAGTTATCTTGTTGAAAACGTCACAGAGACTCGTAAGTACGGCACCATCACCGACGTTAAAAAGTCGGAAATATAATGGTTGTTGTCTAAATTATCGATTATACAAAACAACGCAATGAGACTCCACACCAAAAGCGTGATGTTGTGCCATTATGGAGGTGCCGAATGCAGTCTACATTTACATCTACATTTACATCAGTAGTCTGCAAGCTACCTTACGCTACGTGGTGGAGCATACTTTGGACACTACTGTTACTTTCCTGTTTTCCTGTTCGCTGGAAGAGCGATTGCTGGCAAACCTCCGTATGCGCTCGAATCACTCTAATTTTTATCTTCATGGTGTTTTCGCGAAATGTACGAGCTAGGAAGCAAAATATTGACTGACTCTTCTAGAAACTTAGGATCTGGTAGTTTTAACGGAAGACCTCCCTTGCAGTGTTTGCCATTGGAGTTGACTCAGCATCTCCATGACGCTTTCGTGCTCGCTACACGACCCTGTAACGAAACGTGCTGCTCTTCTTTGGATATTTTCTGTTTCCTCTGTCAATCCTGTGTGGTACGGATCCCAGACTGACGAGCAGTACGCAAGTATTGTTCGAACGAGTGTTTCGTAAGCGAATTTCTCTGTTGATGGACTACATTTGCTGAGGACTCCTCCAATAAATCTGTCAGGCATCTGCCTTATCCGCCGTTATTTTTTTGTGGCTGTTCCACTTCAAATGGCTCCGCACGCTTACTCCTAGATTTTTACGGTAGCAACTGCTTCCAGTGATTGTTCTTCAATAACAGATGTTTTTGCCTACGTATTGGCAATACGTTATACTTGTTTATGTTGAGGGTCAATTGCCACCTCCTGCACCAAGCTTCGCTCCTCTGCAGGCCCCAAAGCGACCTGCCATCCACAACTGCAATGACAAAGACCAATGTTTCCGCTTGTGATATTCCGTAAGCACAAACCATGGCATACCCTAAATTGTCTTCCGGCCGTTGTAGCCGAGCGGTTATAGGTGCCTTAGTGCGGAACCGCGCTGCTGCTACGGTCACAGGTTCCAATCCTGCCTCTGGCGTGGGTGTGTGTGATGACCTTAGGTTGATTAGGTTTAAGTAGTTCTAAGTCTAGGGGACTGATGACCTCAGATATTAAGTCCCATAATACTTACAGCCATTTGAACCTAAATGGTCTGCCAAAATTTTGTCAATGCTGATCTTTCTAACATCAGGGACATCTCACAGAGTTCCCGAACCACCACCCTTCGGTCTTTCAGCAATGCTTGTTCCACTTTGGCAATAGTTTCCTCCGAAACCAATGGCCATCCAGAACGCTGTTCGTCATGGGCGTGTGTTCGTCAGTCCTTGAATTCTCTGCACCATTTGCAACCGTGACACCATTTGCAAACATATTGTACGTTCATACACGTTCCGCTCTGGGGTCGAATCCGTCAGATCCGTCAGTGGCACCGACACATCCATTGTAGTTTCATGATAATACGTACCGTGAACAAACCCGTCAATAGCAGTTAGTTCGCGTAGAGAAAGTCTTTTGCGAATTGTGTCGGCCCTGAAACGGGTTTTTTTTGTAGCTAGGACATAGTTTACTTAGATCAGGTGCTCGAACTGGCGACCGTTTGACGCGACGCAAGCTTGGTAACGTCGAACAGTAGTTTGCCGAACTCTTTCAAAGAATCCTGGCATTGCCCAGACGTGACTGGCGGCATGCTGAATGCGATCCATAATTCCTCTTCGTTTCTAGGTGGATCGCGTCTGGGTGTGTGAACTAGAACCTTGAAGAATCCCCGCAGGAAAAATTCCGGTGGCGTGAGGTCTAGCGATCGCAGGGGCCATGTTCTACGAGCACCTCTGCCAATTACCAGGCCGTGGACGACTTCATTTAAATATCCGCGCACAGCACGACTGTTATGTGAGGGTGCCCCATCACGCTGCAACCACATGCGTAGCCATATGTCCAGGGGAACATCTTCCAGAAGGCCGGGTATAGTTTCTTGCAAAAAGTGAAGGTAAGTGCGAGAATTATCGCACAATCAGCTTAACAGCTCATGCATCGAAGCTGCTTACAAGAGTAATATACGGAAGAATGGAAAAGAAAATTGAGAATGCGCAAGGTGACGATCAGTTTGGCTTTAGGAAAAGTAAAGGGACGAGAGAGGCAATTCTGACGTTACGGCTAATAATGGAAGCAAGGCTAAAGAAAAATCAAGACACTTTCATAGGATTTGTCGACCTGGAAAAAGCGTTCGACAATATAAAATGGTGCAAGCTGTTCGAGATTCTGAAAAAAGTAGGGGTAAGCTAGAGGGAGAGACGGGTCATATACAATATGTACAACAACCAAGAGGGAATAATAAGAGTGGACGATCAAGAACGAAGTGATCGTATTAAGAAGGGTGTAAGACAAGGCTGTAGCCTTTCGCCCCTACTCTTCAGTCTGTACATCGAGGAAGCAATGATGGAAATAAAAGAAAGGTTCGGGAGTGGAATTAAAATACAAGGTGAAAGGGTATCAATGATACGATTCGCTGACGACATTGCTATCCTGAGTGAAAGTGAAGAAGAATTAAATGATCTGCTGAACGTAATGAACAGTCTAATGAGTACACAGTATGGTTTGAGAGTAAATCGGAGAAAGACGAAGGTAATGAGAAGTAGTAGAAATGAGAACAGCGAGAAACTTAATATCAGGATTGATGGTCACGAAGTCAATGAAGTTAAGGAATTCTGCTACCTAGGCAGTAAAATAACCAATGATAGACGGAGCAAGGAGGACATCAAAAGCAGACTCGCTATGGCAAAAAAGGCATTTCTGGCCAAGAGAAGTCTACTAATATCAAATACCGGCCTTAATTTGAGGAAGAAATTTCTGAGGATGTACGTCTGGAGTACAGCATTGTATGGTAGTGAAACATGGACTGTGGGAAAACCGGAACAGAAGAGAATCGAAGCATTTGAGATGTGGTGCTATAGACGAATGATGAAAATTAGGTGGTCTGATAAGGTAAGGAATGAGGAGGTTCTACGCAGAATCGTAGAGGAAAGGAATATGTGGAAAACACTGATAAGGAGAAGGGACAGGATGATAGGACATCTGCTAAGGTATGAGGGAATGACTTCCATGGCACTAAAGGGAGCTGTAGAGGGCAAAAACTGTAGAGGAAGACAGAGATTGGAATACGTCAAGCAAATAATTGAGGACGTAGGTTGCAAGTGCTACTCTGGGATGAATAGGTTAACACATGAAAGGAATTCGCAGCGTGCCGCATCAAACCAGTCAGTAAACTGATGACCAAATAAAAAAAAATTGCCTCGGTAAGTTGAGGAGCTAGACGGACCGGCCCAATCAGATGGTCACCCAGTATGTCTGCCCAAATGTTGAGCTAAAATCGTTCCCGTTGTCCTCCCGTCTTCGGACACGGAAGGACGATTGCGTAAACAAAGCTCCCCTAAACGACAAAAAAGGTGGCACCGTACGAGATAGGAACGGGTCTCTCTCCCTTGTCCACTATCTTTTGAGAAAATCAATATTTCAGCGTCTGAGATCGTGGACGACGGCGTCGGCAGTGTGTCTGTGAAACGGCGGTCCTCACTGGTTCTAGCATCGGCGAAACGGAATGTTTCTACCTCTGAAATCCCTACAATGCCGATCTAGCGGTGTCGGCAGGCGTTGAACATATGGATACCACGGTGACGGAGTCACCGCTGACTTAGAGCGAGAACTTTGAAGAAACAGCAATTTCGTACAGGAGGCTCCGCCGTTATGCGTGGCCACCTGCTGATGACTTCTGCGTCGTGCGAGGAGCGCAGGCAACTCCTGCCGCCGGGTGCCCACGCAACTTCAGGCAGCAGCCATCTGTGCCCCCCCCCCCCCCACCATGGTGGGACGCAGCTTCACGCATGTTGGGCGCGACGCTAATGTCAACGGGGTTCAAGGCTCGTCAGGATCCAGGAAGAAACAATACAGGCTTCGGAACTAGACGTGGCACTGTTACAGGGGGTGCATTCAACAGCGCCGGTCTCTGTGGCCGAGCGGTTCTAGGTGCTTCAGTCTGGAAGCGCGCTGCTGCTACGAGGTGCATTCAAGTTCTAAGGCCACCGATTTTTTTTGCTCCGGACTGGAAAGAGATAAAAACATGCGCATTGTTTTAAAAAGGGGCCGCGTTCATTGTCAATACGTCCCAGAGATGGCAGCACCGTACGGCAGATGGAATTTTACCGCCAGCAGCGAGAATGAGAACTGTTTTAAATATTTAAAATGGCGACGTTTTCCTTACTTGAACAGCGTGCAATCATTCGTTTTCTGAATTTGCGTGGTGTTAAACCAATTGAAATTCATCAACAGTTGAAGGAGATATGTGGTGATGGAGTTACGGATGTGTCGAAAGTGCGTTCGTGGGTGCGACAGTTTAATGAAGGCAGACCATCGTGTGACAACAAACCGAAACAATCTCGGGCTCGCACAAGCTGGTCTGACGACATGATCGAGAAAGTGGAGAGAATTGTTTGGGGGGATCGCCGAATGACTGTTGAACAGATCGCCTCCAGAGTTGGCATTGCTGTGGGTTCTGTGCGCACAATCCTGCATGACGACCTGGAAATGCGAAAAGTGTCATCCAGGTGGGTGCCACGAATGCTGACGGACGACCACACGGCTGCCCGTGTGGCATGTTGCCGAGCAATGTTGACGCGCAACGACAGCATGAATGGGACTTTCTTTTCGTCAGTTGTGACAATGGATGAGATGTGGATGCCATTTTTCAATCCAGAAACAAAGCACCAGTCAGCTCAATGGAAGCACAGGGATTCACCGCCACCAAAAAAATTTCGGGTAACCGCCAGTGCTGAAAAAATGATGGTGTCCATGTTCTGGGACAGCGTGGGCGTAATCCTTACCCATTGAGTTCCAAAGGGCACTACGGTAACAGGTGCATCCTACGAAAATGTTTTGAAGAACAAATTCCTTCCTGCACTGCAACAAAAACGTCCGGGAAGGGCTGCGCGTGTGCTGTTTCACCAAGACAACGCACCCGCACATCGAGCTAACGTTACGCAACAGTTTCTTCGTGATAACAACTTTGAAGTGATTCCTCATGCTCCCTACTCACCTGACCTGGCTCCTAGTGACTTTTGGCTTTTTCCAACAATGAAAGACACTCTCCGTGGCCGCACATTCACCAACCGTGCTGCTATTGCCTCAGCGATTTTCCAGTGGTCAAAAGAGACTCCTGAAGAAGCGTTCGCCGCTGCCATGGAATCATGGCGTCAGCGTTGTGAAAAATGTGTACGTCTGCAGGGCGATTACGTCGAGAAGTAACGCCAGTTTCATCGATTTCGGGTGAGTAGTTAATTAGAAAAAAAGTCGGAGGCCTTAGAACTTGAATGCACCTCGTACTGTCGCAGGTTCGAATCCTGCCTCGGGCGTGGGTGTGTGTGATGTCCTTAGGTTAGTTAGGTTTAAGTAGTTCTAAGTCTAGGGGAGTGATGGCCTCAGATGTTAAGTCCCATCATGCTTGGAGCCATTTGAAACATTCAGCAGCGCGTAGCAATAAATGACTTCTATGGCTGTCATGGCGATCACTTTGACCGTAAAGTGGCGACGTACGTCACGTATCTCCCGTCTGCAAGTTTTCGGCGTTTACGATTCTCTCCACGAGCGTCATTACTGGCTGTGTTCCTTCTGGCGTGATTTTATTCGGAGGAGATCGCTCCACTGTCCTTTTGTCGAGGTTAACATATTCTCTTTGTACTCGGCCGGAAATATCAATACCTGCGTCTCATTGTTCGCGATTAGCACTACGAGATAGCTGGGTGGTATGGTGCGCAGACGACCCGAGCTTCACGCCTCACACGAGCCAATCGGCAAGTCAGTTAGACCGCAGTTATGTCTCCCGTGGTCTGTTTAATGCGGTGCTCGATGCACACTCCTGGCCTCTGGTGTTCTCGGGCCACAGTGCGATCATGGGTACGCTGCTCCTTCCCTGCTAGGAGCTCTGGAGGAGTAGAGCACCATCGCAACTCAGCATCTGCATAATACCAGTTGTTGCCACAGTGCCACTTAGACGTGGACAAGGTGCGAACGGCGTCTCTGATCCTAGGCATTGTGGTGGACTGGTGGCTGGAGCGCGTCAAACCTACGCTCCGTCGCACATTCATCGCTTACAGCAGGTAGGTGGGCGCTTGGCATAGGCGTACTACAGAATTCTACTTCAGCACCTCCGCAACCTTGATGGACAGCCACCTTCCTCGGAAATGCAGACTGAAAGCACTATGATGAGCGCAAAGCTACTAGCGATTACACGCCGCAAACTACGAGGTGCATTCAAGTTCTAAGGCCTCCGATTTTTTTTCTAATTAACTACTCACCCGAAATCGATGAAACTGGCGTTACTTCTCGACGTAATCGCCCTGCAGACGTACACATTTTTCACAACGCTGGCGCCATGATTCTATGGCAGCGGCGGAGGCTTCTTTAGGAGTCTGTTTTGACCACTGGAAAATCGCTGAGGCAATAGCAGCACGGCTGGTGAATGTGCAGCCACGGAGAGTGTCTTTCATTGTTGGAAAAAGCCAAAAGTCACTAGGAGCCAGATCAGGTGAGTAGGGAGCATGAGGAATCACTTCAAAGTTGTTATAACGAAGAAACTGTTGCGTAACGTTAGCTCGATGTGCGGGTGCGTTGTCTTGGTGAAACAGCACACGCGCAGCCCTTCCTGGACGTTTTTGTTGCAGTGCAGGAAGGAATTTGTTCTTCAAAACATTTTCGTAGGATTCACCTGTTACCGTAGTGCCCTTTGGAACGCAATGGGTAAGGATTACGCCCTCCCTGTCCAAGAACATGGACACCATCATTTTTTCAGCACTGGCGGTTACCCGAAATTTTTTTGGTGGAGGTGAATGTGAGTGCTTCCATTGAGCTGACTGGCGCTTTGTTTCTGGATTGAAAAATGGCATCCACGTCTCATCCATTGTCACAACCGACGAAAAGAAAGTTCCATTCATGCTGTCGTCGTGCGTCAACATTGCTTGGCAACATGCCACACGGGCAGCCCTGTGGTCGTCCGTCAGCATTCGTGGCACCCACCTGGATGACACTTTTCGCATTTTCGGGTCGTCATACAGGATTGTGCGCACAGAACCCACAGAAATGCCAACTCTGGAGGCGATCTGTTCAACAGTCATTCGGGGATCCCCCAAAACAATTCTCTCCACTTTCTCGATCATGTCGTCAGACCGGCTTGTACGAGCCCGAGGTTGTTTCGGTTTGTTGTCACACGATGTTCTGCCTTCATTAAACTGATGCACCCACGAACGCACTTTCGACACATCCATAACTCCATCACCACATGTCTCCTTCAACTGCCGATGAACTTCAATTGGTTTAACACCACGCAAATTCAGAAAACGAATGACTGCACGCTGTTCAAGTAACGAAAACGTCGCCATTGTAAGTATTTAAAACAGTTCTCATTCTCGCCGCTGGCGGTAAAATTCCATCTGCCGTACGGTGCTGCCATCTCTAGGACGTATTGACAATGAACGCTGCCTCATTTTAAAACAATGCATATGTTTCTATCTCTTTCCAGTCCGGAGAAAAAAAAATCGGGGGCCTTAGAACTTGAATGCATCTCGTACAGGGAGTTGTAGTGCGTACCAGCAGACCTAATGCGGCATGGTGAGAAAATCGCTCCATGCATCAGAGTGAGAACGATCGCACACACCGGAGACAAAACGTAAGTCACAGAACTCGTAGGTCATCACGCGCAGCGGGTCACTTGCCAACGGCAGTCGATAGGTTTGTCGAACATTATCACCGAGCCTACCGTGCCCATGATGCGGGCGTGCTGGACGTCGACCGTGTGGCCGTGGACGTTCCACGCACCCTCACGCTTGAGGACGGGCTTACGTTAGTGGAAGCTCTCACCTCTGAGGCGGTCATTACCACTACCTTCAGGGGTGACCTATGCAAGTCACCAGACATCGACTGACTCCCTACTGAATTTTATCTTACGTTTTGTGGTCTCTTGTTTTCACGATGAACGGAGACGCATAGTGAAGTGATCGCGTCTGTAGCTGCGATTGCGCAAACTTCTGTCGAGGGCGTTATTGTTCCCCTTCATAAACCGATACCTGGGATTACTAAGGCCCACTACCGCACTATCACCTTATTAAATACTGATTACAAGATTTTTGAAAGGCTATTGGCGGCGCTTTGCAGACCTCTTCTACCTTGTGTCCCCTCCACCGAGCAAACTTCACGTAGTGGTACAGTTAACGTACAGACAGTCACATGAGACGGTCGTAATGTGATTGCGCTGGCAGACACGTGCCGACTGCGTGTGACGATCGTAACCGTAGAGTTTGACAGCGCGTTTGAGAGGGTGCGCCATGTATTTCTAAATTCTTTCATAGAATGGACGGTCTTCCGTGGCTGGTTCCTTCGGCGGTTCCTTAGCAACGCCTTTTCGTTGGTCCAGGTCAATGGGCGCGAGGCGGGCCCGATGCCGATCCAGCGGTTAGTCTGCCAATGCTGTCCCTATCGACGTATGTTTATGCAGTGGCGCCAGAGCCACTCGTAGGCCTGCTGACGGTGCAGTTGTTGTCCTACGGCTGGTTCGTTCTCGGCAGGTGGTCACACAGATCCTCGACACCATTACGTCTCGTGGAAGCGCGGATAGAGCTGCGATGAATGTGCCAAATCCGCGGCGCTATTGGTCGGTGGCTACCGACAGAAGGTCTGGCGCCTCTGCCCTTGCCCTGAGTCCACCGTCTTCGCTACGTTGGGATCGCCATTACATCGTCAACGCACCATACAGCGTCTGTCAACTTTCGTCAAATTTTGAGGATTACCAGTACGATGTTCAGCCCCAAGTCCCGACACCGGCAAGGTCCCTTGCAGCGTGTTTCCTAACTGAATGCACAGGATCCACCGATGCCGGTTACGCTAGGATGTCGTATTCAAGCGTAATTCGGATATTTTCTGACGGTAGGGTCCTTCTTCAAAGCACGCCGTGACACCCCACCTGCAGGAGGACTTGGTCTTACAAACGCAAGCTAACGTGCGGTGACACTTTACATGGCTACGACGTATAAACAATCGCGCAGTGTCGTGGCCTCCATTATGTACCATTTACTGGCTGTCCTTGAGCCTATGTCCCTCTCGCCGCCGGTCCCGATCGGTAGCATCATGCATGCGTTTGCACACATCGTGATATTCCTTGTGCGACTCAATGATGCTCGCGCCGATCTCCCACGAAGACGCCGGTCGCAGGCAAAAGATTTCTACGTAGTATCCCCTCTTAATTTACAACTCAAGTTTCCATTATTGCGGGGGAATGTGATCTGGCAGCACATTCATCACTGTTCCTTTCCGACGCATATCAGATCGACTTGGTACTATGTGATCTGTGGGAAGTATCCAGGTCATCAGTAACTCCATGCCACAGGACTGACGGAGTCTTCTCTCTGCGCCGTCTGTCGTAGAGTCGACGATGATAATCACCAACTTAACCGTGCCGTTGCGGATGTCTGGTCGTTGAGGCGATAAATGGACGCTTGTTTTCCACGAGTGTCGCCGCATGTCATTGACCCACACTCCTTTCTCTACCCAGCGCTGGAATATTTTCCTGCCACAAGGTCTCGGGTGGTTCCCTGCGAAAAGGGCATATAGATATACAGTCATCACTCGCTCCTTGGTTTTTGGGAGTACTTGTAGATATCACATACGAATGTTGTGAGCTGTTCCCGCTGTCGCGCGTATTTTGAAAATTGTCTTAGCAGCGTTTTTCCCACGCCCCCACTAACAGTCGCGTTACTGGCGCAGTAGGCGCTCACCCGATTCAGAACGAAACATGACACGGCTACACTTTGGACTCGGCCAGCCTGCCATCCTTTGTGGGGTTTCCAGGGTTCCAAATGTGTAGACTAGTTTCATGCAAAAAAGTAAGTAAAATGAAAATGAGCAGTGTGAGGGTGCAGCACAGCGATGGGAGGGGGGGATGCATTCTGGCCAGGCCTCGGGATTCGACCCCTGCCCAACCTGTCCCCTCCAGCATTTAGCTGCCTGTGACCCTAATTAAAAAATAATAAACACCAAATAATGTAAAAATTTTAAAAATTAAAAATAAAAACAATTATTTAAAAGACAGATGTTTTACTTGTTTCAAAGCACTGTGAAATTAAAAGAAATAGCGTTATCTGACTAAACCAGAGGTGGTACAGAGTTTCAGGGAGAGCATAAGGGAACAATTGACAGGAATGGGGCAAAGAAATACAGTAGAAGAAGAATGGGTAGCTCTGAGGGATGAAGTAGTGAAAGCAGCAGACGATCAAGTAGGTAAAAAGACGACGGCTGGTCGAAATCCTTGGGTAACAGAAGAAATATTGAATTTAATTGATGAAAGGACAAAATGTAAAAATGCGGTAAATGAAGGAGCCAAAAAGGAATACAAAAGTCTCAAAAATGAGATCGACAGGAAGTGCAAAATGGCTAAGCAGGGATGGCTAGAGGACAAATGTAAGGATGTAGAGGCTTATCTTACTAGGGGTAAGATAGATACTACCTACAGGAAAATTAAAGAGACCTTCGGAGAAAAGAGAACCTCTTGTATGAATATCAAGAGCTCAGATGGAAACCCAGTTCTAAGCAAAGAAGGGAAAGCAGAAAGCTGGAAGGAGTATATAGAGGGTCTATACGAGGGCGATGTACTTGAGGACAATATTATGGAAACGGAAGAGGATGTAGATGAAAATGAAATGGGAGATACGATACTGCGTGAAGAGTTTGACAGAGCACTGAAAGACTTGAGTCGAAACAAGGCCCCAGGAGTAGACAACATTCGATTAGAATTACTGACAGCCTTGGGAGAGCAAGATGTCTGAGACAGGCGAAATACCCCCAGACTTCAAGAAGAATATAATAATTCCAATCCCAAAGAAAGCAGGTGTTGACAGATGTGAAAATTACCCAACTATCAGTTTCATAAGTCACAGCTGCAAAATACTAACGCGAATTATTTACAGACGAATGGAAAAACTGGTAGAAGCCGACCTCGGGGAAGATCAGTTCGGATTCCGTAGAAATGTTGGAACACGTGAGGCAATACTGACCTTGCGACTTACCTTAGAAGAAAGATTACGGAAAGGCAAACCTACGTTTCTAGCATTTGTAGACTTAGAGAAAGCTTTTAACAATGTTGACTGGAATACTCTCTTTCAAATTCTAAAGGTGGCAGAGGTAAAATACATGGAGCGAAAGGCTATTTACAATTTGTTCAGAAACCAGATGGCAGTTATAAGAGTGGAGGGGCATGAAAGGGAAGCAGTGGTTGGGAAGGGAGTGAGACAGGGTTGTAGCCTCTCCCCGATGTTATTCAATCTGTATATTGAGCAAGCAGTAAAGGAAACAAAAGAAAAATTCGGAGTAGGTATTAAAATCCATGGAGAAGAAATAAAAATTTTAATGTTCGCCGATGACATTATAATTCTGTCAGAGACAACAAAGGACTTGGAAGAGCAGTTGAACGGAATGGGCAGTGTCTTGAAAGAAGGATATAAGATGAACACCAACAAAAGCAAAACGAGGATAATGGAATGTAGTCGAATTAAGTCGGGTGATGCTGAGGGAATTACATTAGTAAAGGAGTTTTGCTATTTGGGGAGCAAAATAACTGATGATGGTCGAAGTAGAGAGGATATAAAATGTAGACTGTTAATGGCAAGGAAAGCGTTTCTGAAGAAGAGAAATTTGTTAACATCGAGTATAGATTTAAGTGTCAGGAAGTCGTTTCTGAAAGTTTTTGTATGGAGTGTAGCCATGTATGGAAGTGAAACATGGACGATAAATAGTTTGGACAAGAAGAGAATAGAAGCTTTCAAAATGTGGTGCTACAGAAGAATGCTGAAGATTAAGTGGGTAGATCACGTAACTAATGAGGAGGTATTTAACAGAATAGGGGAGAAGAGGAGTGTGTGGTACAACTTGACAAAAAGAAGGGACCGTTTGGTAGGGCATGTTCTGAGGCATCAAAGGATCACAAATTTAGCATTAGAGGTCAGCGTGGAGGCTAAAAATCGTAGAGGGAGACCAAGAGATGAATACACTAAGCAGATTCAGAAGGATGTAGGTTGCAGTAAGTACTGGGAGATGAAGAAGCTTGCACAGGATAGGGTAGCATGGAGAGCTGCATCAAATCAGTCTCAGGACTGAAGACCACAACAACAACAACAGCAGCAGCGTGTTTGACTTGCAATGAAAACATCCTCGGTCCGGCGTTCGAAGCCCACCACTACCTAAGTTTTATTTTTTAATTTAAGTTTTATTTTAATAAAGTTTTATTTTAATACCTACTCCGAATTTTTATTTTGTTTCCTTTACTGCTTGTTCAATATACAGATTGAATAACATCGGGGAGAGGCTACAACCCTGTCTCACTCCCTTCCCAACCACTGCTTCCCTTTCATGCCCCTCCACTCTTATAACTGCCATCTGGTTTCTGAACAAATTGAAAATGGCCTTTCGCTCCATGTATTTTACCCCCGCCACCTTTAGAATTTGAAAGAGAGTATTCCAGTCAACTTAGGTAGTTTTATTCAAAATTTAAACAAATTCAAAATTTAGACAATGATGGCCGAAGGCTTCTGGCGAAAGAAGTCACTCTCATAGAGCCAACAACCTACTCAAACAGGGTGGAGCAGCTGACTGAGGTTCAGGGCACTCTCTTACCCTGCGTGTGGGAAACTACTCCCCAAATTCGGAAGAATCATCAATGATCAACGGCAGGAAGATATAGCAATGTAAACCACTGCATTAAAGATACATGATGTTTACCAACGTGTGGCCTGTAACTGAAAAAGTGTCATCATGATTTCTCCCTTTCAATTAATGAATTCTACGGGCTATTATGTCGTGGTCGAATCAGCAGAGGGGGCTCGTAGCTTCTTTGAATGTCCGATGTACACCTTGTCTCACTACCGACTGCAGCAAAATTCCGCTTCCGCGTGCTTCCCCACAGTGGCGCGACGTTACATGTTTTGAACACCCGAGCGCAATTGGCCGTTGCCGTCTGCCGTCGTCCGCTGCCACTGCAACCACATAGTGGTGACTCTGGTACACACCAGAGTCCAGGTGTCTTTTATTTGACGTCCTCCTCCTTCCCATTGAAATTCATGGGCTGTTTTGCAATCTCTATGGCATCTCTGTAAACCGTTTCATGGTATCCGCTTGTGGCTGTCAGTACTTGATTCCTACCAAAATCCTCCTGGCTCTAAAGCATGCTCCGCAACAGCTGATCTGTCAGTCTGCAGTTGCCCTTGTCCTCTTCTAGTCGTTTTTTGACCACCCTTTTCGTAGTACCCAAGTACACTTCCCCACAACTAAACGGAATCCTATAAATTCCTGTTTCTTCCAGCGGTTCACGAGGATCCTTGGCCAATTTTAGGTGATATTGTGTCTTCACGCTTGGTTTGTAGATTATTGCGATATTCTGCTTTTTCAGGATTTGTCCTAAGCGGTCAGTAATGTCCTTAATGCAGGAAAACCTTCGATTTCACCGGCGCTTGAGCATCGCTGTGATTTTTACGCCGTTGTCTTAACGCTCGTTTCATCGCAGCGAACGAATAGCCATTCTTGAGCAATGTACTCGTGAGATATTTTAATTCTTTGGCAAGAAGCTCTGGTTCTCGGATGTTGTTTGCTATCCGCTAACGTTTTTATGATTCCTCGCTCTTGTTGTGTGTGGTGATTCGAATCCCAGGGGAAGGTAAAAGTCTGTGTGCGTAGGTCTTCGGTAAATGAAGCTACCATCGTTTTTCCGCCTGCCACCTTCTCCTTCATTGTAAACTGAATCTTCGGATTGATCCCGTTGGGAAATTTGTGAAAAAGATCCAGTTCCTCCCTGCCATGCCGCCACAAAATAAACATACATTCTACGTATCGGAACCATATATTCGGATTCCTGTTCGCAGTTTTCAGTACCTATTCCTCGAATTTTTCGGTAAAGAAATTCGCTCTAACATGGCTGAAGTGGCTCCCAGTAGCGACACGATCCTCCTTTTCATAGAATTCATCTTTCCATTCGAAATTTATGGTAAGTTTTATGGGACCAAACTGCTGTAACATAACTTAAACCAACACGCCAAAGATGACACACACACACCCATGCCCGAGGGAGGACTCGAACTTCCGAAGGGGGAGACGCGCGAACCGTGACAAGGCACCTCATACCACGCTGCTATCCCGCGAGGCATTAGGCAATATTTAAGTAGTCCTGCAATATCGTGAGGAACAAGAGCTGCCTGACGCAGAATTAAAACATCTCACCAGTGCATTGCTCAAGAATAGTTATTCGTTCACTGAGGCAAAAAATCGTTAAGACAACCGCGTAGAAGTCATAGCGATGCTCAAGCGCCGGTGAAATCGAAAGTTTTCCTGCCCTTCATTAAGGACGTTACTTACCGCATAGGATAAATCTTGAAAAAGCGGAACATCTCGTACGATACAAGATCAGCTAAAATCGACCAAAGACGCTCGCCAACCGCTCGAAAAAAGCTCGAATTTATAGGAATACATTTAGCTGTGAGGAGATGTACGTGGGTACTACAGAAAGAAAGGCCAAAAAACAACTAGAGGAGCACAAGGGCAACTGCAGAAGAGGAGATTGACAGATTAGCTGTTGTGGACCACGCTTTGAAGCAAGGACTCAAGAAGTGACAACCACATGTGGATACCATGGAAGGCTACACAGAGAGGACATAGAGAAAGTAAAACACCCCAGAAATTTCAGTAGGAAGGAGGAGCGCGAGAAATTGAATGACACGTGGATTCCGGTGATGGGGTGATAGCAAAAGTGGACGACGGCAGTCCTCAAAGGCCAATTGTTCTCGGTTATTCAGTACATGTGACTTCACGCAACGCGACGCTGAAACGCAATTTAGTTGTAGCCAGCAGTGAGCCGGGGTGTGAACTGGACATTCAAAGATGCTACGATCCCTCTAGAAAATGCCCTCTGCAGACGGGAACGAAACGTTGGGCTTTAATGTGAAATGCATTCCACGTCGGCGTAATAGCCCGGAATATTTTATTAATTGTGACATTTCAGGTCGTGAAAGTTTACATTTTACGATCTCTCAGCGGGCGAAAGATTCAGCGCTAGTCCCCCATTCGGATCTCCGGAAGGAGACCGCCAAGGGGAAGGAGACCATAAGAAAAAGGCTGAATAACTCACGAAAGGATAACGTTCAACTAGTCGGAGAGTGGAATGTCAAATACTAAGGCTCAGTATAGTGTGAGTCAGTAAGATGAAATGGAAAGAAGATAACGATTTCTGATCAGATGAGTATAGGCTAATATCAATAGCAGCATATAACAGTACAATGGGAGCAGGATTCGTTATGAATAAGAAGGTGCCGCAAAGAGTGAATTAGTGTTAACAGTTCAGTGATACGGTGGTTTCCATCAGAATCGACAGCAGACCAACACCTGCAACAATAATCCAGGTACATATGTCGACGTCGCAAGCAGAAAATGAAGAGATAGAGAAAGTATACAGAAAGTAAACAGAACGAGTTATTCAACATGTAAAGTGAGAAGAAAATCCAATAGTCATAGGTGATGGAGTAAAGGAAAGGGTTACGGAAGAATATGAATTAGGCAGCAGGAATGAGAAAGGAGAAATACTACACGAGTTGTGCAATAAATTTCAGCTAGCAATGGCGAATACACTGTTCAAGAATCACAAAAATACTAGGACAAGCCTCTTAGATACAGGAAGATTTTAGTTAGATTAACATGGTCAGACAAAGATTCCGAAATCAGATATTGATTTGTAAAGCGTGCCTAGGTAGAGATGTAGATTCAGATCACAATTTAATAATGATAAAGATTTTGCTGAAGTTCAAGAAATTAGGAAGAACAAATGCCCAAAAGTGGGATATGTTGTATACTGCCCACTTGTCACATATGGGGTGCCTAAGAAACGTGCTTTAACGGATCACTAGACAACAGCTCAAGCAAATCGTATTAATGAAGTTTATTACAAAAGTAAATGATTACAATACTTAACTTTGTGAAATACAGAAGCGTCGCAGGCCAAGGGCGACAGAGAAAATAAGAATTCTCTTCAGTATAGACAATCCTACATGGTAGAATAATTAGTCTTGATGTTGTTCCTGAACTCGCTGCTGTAGAACTCGCAGAACTGGCTAGTCTTCAACTAGGCCGCGGCCACGCGGAGCGGCGCTTATGTCCTCTTCGTGTCGAGTCGAGGGTGCTGCCGTCGGGTTGGCGTCGTATAGAGCCATCGGACGGCGTGCAATTGGCTGACGTCTTCTTCACAGCCCGGTTGACTTTACGCGGGAACAGGACACAGAAATACTAAGGAATGAATGCGCTTGAAGTTCTGTGGGGCTATAAGCCGGCCGCGGTGGCCGTGCGGTTCTGGCGCTGCAGTACGGAACCGCGGGACTGCTACGGTCGCAGGTTCGAATCCTGCCTCGGGCATGGGTGTGTGTGATGTCCCTAGGTTAGTTAGGTTTAAGTAGTTCTAAGTTCTAGGGGACTTATGACCTAAGATGTTGAGTCCCATAGTGCTCAGAGCCATTTGAACAATTTTTTTCTGGGGCTATAGATACTGTGATAAGGAAAAACTCAGCAGACACTGCAGTTGAAGAGGAATGGACATGTCTACAAAGGGAAATTACCGAAGTTGTAAAGACAAACACAGATGCAAGGAAGGTAACTGCGAGTATATCATGGATAATATAGGAAATTAATCTAAAAAATAAGGGAGTACAAAAATGTTCAGGGGAATTCAGGAATACAGATATACCAGTCACTTAGGAATTAAATAAATATGAAATGTAGGGAAGCTAAGGTGAAATGACTCCATGAAAAATGTTAAGAATTCGAAATGACTGTCGGGAGCACGTGTCAAAGTCAAACAACCTTCGGCTAAATTAAGGGCAGTAACATTAAGAGTGCAATGGGAAATCCAGAGGCAGAGGAAGAGCGGATAGTTGAGAGGACTCGTTTGATGACGTGATAGAAGAAGAAGCAGGAGTCGGCAGAGAAGAGACAGGGGATACAGTATTCGAATCAGAATTTAAAAGATCGTTGCAAGAATTGAGATCAAATAAAGCACAAGAAATAAATAACATTCCATCGGAATTTTTAAAATCAGTGGGGAGGGAATGACAACAAAACGACTATCCTCGTTGTGTATAGAACGTATGAGACTAGCGTTATAGCATTACACTTTCCGGAAAACATCATCCAATCAGTTCCTCAGGCTGGAAGAGCCGACAAGAGAGAGAATTATTGCACAATAGGCCTAACAGCCCATTCATCCAAGTAAGTACTGGTGTTGAACACCTTCATCATTTGAAGGGGGTCGTATTGTGGGACTGTGGGAAGATGGATAAACGTCTCGAAGGAATGTTGCATATTTTTATCACAATTTATTCCCACGCACGGAGATATTCCGGAACGCCCGCATAGTACATAACCATGTCAACATCACCATGTTACTGTGTTACCTGTCTTCGACAGGAAGATGATGTACTTTTTCAGCAAGCAATGCACATCCACATGGGGCTACTGCGGAGCAACCTGCTCTTCGACGCGTACGAATGCCCTGGCCAGGAAATTCGCCAGATGTCTCACAAAATGAATGCGTATCGGACATCGTGAAGCAGGAGTTTACTCGTTATCCAGGGCTTGCAGGAACCATCGCGTTATTGCAACAAAAGGTAAAAGATGCTTGGGGCAGTCTATCGTAGGATTTCATTTGACACCTTTATGATGAGATACTTGAAATTTTCCCGACGTAAACTGGCGTAAACAGTATTCCATAAAGTTTCAGGATTGCAGCCGTATAACTTCGAATCCTTCCCACGATATCTCGGCTGACAACCATTCAGCCATCTTCAGGTGAATGTTTTGGACTGGAGATTGCTAGTACACATCGCTACCTTTACACAAAAAATCTGGGCGAGATCGCACGCGTAAAAACAATCGCTACATGAGCGAGCTCTGTCGAGAGCTCCGCCTCAGAAGAGTTACTTTTCCTCGATGGAAAGGACCGCACTGCGCAAGGTACGATAACGTCCTCACATGGTAGTCCTTCCAGCGTACAAAGGAAATGCCACTGTGCTGTTACCACGTGAGTTCTATGACTTGAAGATTTATAGCTTCTTGAGCGAATCAATGCACTGGAAGATTGATAAAGAACTCACAAGGAGACTAGCAAGAAAAACGACAGCGTTGCTGATTTCTTCTCCCCTTCTGCAAGAATTCGCGAAAATATTAAGACGTCATAGATCTGTTCCACCTCGTTTATATGGTCTTCCAAAAAGGTCTTTCATTTCGTCCTCTTGTAAGCAATATAGGCGCTCCAACATATGAGACAGTAGACATTCTGCGTCTTTACTCAGACCTTTTATGCGGAAGTGTTCACATCATATTAGAAACTCTGGTGACTTTATTCATAGACTAAAGACTCTTCGACTCAACGAGTCGAACTCGATAGTAAACTTCGATGTCGTTTCACTCTTCACTAGCGTCTCTCTCCCATGAATTCATTGTAACTCATCAGAAGTAAGTGCAAAGCTGATAAAGTGCTTTTTCGTCATGCCCTATCCTCAACCTACTTTTTATTCAACAGTGAATATTTTGAGAAAATTGACGTTGTTGCCATGGGTAGCCCTCTCTCCCCTCTGGTAGCAAACTTTTTATGGGCGACAATGAGGAGAGGGCACTTGATTCTGCAAAAATAAAACCAAAAGCCTTCTTGCGATATGTGTATGATACTTCTGTAGTGTGGCCTTACGGTGAACAATAACTGTCACTCTTTTTGCAGCATCTAAATTCTATCCACGAGATATCAAAGAAGGGCGGCTCTTTGCCATTGCTTGATGTCTTGGTCAGGCGGAAAGTGGTTGGATCTTTTGGGCACTCAATTTACCGTAAGTCCACGCATACACGCCTGTACTTGCAGGGGTCTAGTTGCCACCACCCATCACCAACTATGTGGGCATCTTTCGAATGTTGGTTCACCGGGCCCATGTTGTGTCTGATGGAGACAGCCTAACAAAGGAGCTGGAAGACATTAAAATCAGTGTTCAGAGATAATGGAGACACCTCACATCAGGTCAGCACAGCTTTAAGGAAGAAGAAACGTAACCTTCCATGCGATCAAGAAAAGGAGCGGTTCAATTCCAGGGTGTTCCTGGCGTACGTCGGTAATATTTCGTCGAATTTCGGCAGAATCTTAAGAAACCATTACGTCAAAGTAATCTTCCACCCATCTACAAAGACGTGTTCTCTTTTCGATTCGGCAAAGGACGATCTGGGATTGCGGAAAGTTGTAATCTACAGAATACCTTACCACTGTGACAAAGCCAACATTTGTCAGATAACGTGCACAGTGCGTGAAAGATGCGCTGAACATGATCGTCACTCGCCTTTCGCAGCCCAGTAAGTCAGCCAGCCGTAATCGAGCATTGTATCTCCACAGGATATTCCATGAATTACTCTACGACGGAAATCCTGGCCTCGACGAGAACCGTCTGGGATGCTATTATTGAGAAATCGGTGGAAATACGTTGAGCGCAAGATCTCATTAATTGCAATGACGGCTTTCAGCTGGCTTCAAATGGCTCTGAGCACTATGGGACTCAACTGCTGTGGTCATAAGTCCCCTAGAACTTAGAACTACTTAAACCTAACTAACCTAAGGACAGCACACAACACCCAGCCATCACGAGGCAGAGAAAATCCCTGACCCCGCCGGGAATCGAACCCGGGAACCCGAGCGTGGGAAGCGAGAACGCTACCGCACGACAACGAGATGCGGGCTTTCAGCTGGATAAGGCGTGATATCTTTAATTGCTTGAAAAATTATTTCTATGACCAATGACATGTTTAGGGACATTTAATGTTATTCATTTTGGTGTCTCAATTTTAGCTCCACGAGTGCGCATTCCGACAGAGAACGTATGGAGTATCTCATTACGCATGGGCCATAGATGGAGCATATTCGAAGAGGACGCGTAACTCGAGGGAGGTCGCCATGTTGGGGTTGTCTTTGCGCATGCGTCCTCCCACCGATTTTTTGTATGAAGCGAGTGATATGAAACAGCAATCTCCTTATCTCTCCTATCAACTCTGATCCTCATCTGCCCCTCCCTACATCTGGCTTTTTCCTGCCCCCCCTTCCCTCCTGTTTTTCTCCGCCTTCCTCTCTCTGACTCAATTCTCTCCTCCGAGTCCTTTTGGTTTCCCCTCCTCTTCCTCCCTCACTGCTTCTCGCGTCCACCCTGCCCCCCTTCTTATGTGTCATCTCCCTCCATCAGCTCTCCCCCCTTTTGCTTTTTCCTCTCCTCCCCTCTTTTTTCCCACCACGTGTCTGGGTCCTTCACCCCCCCCCCCCCCACCCCTCATCTGCCTTAGGCTGTGGTGTGTCATCTTCATGTCTACTCTTTAGTACACTGTTTAAGTGAGTGTTCAGTGTTGTGTGTCCATTTTCTAAGTTTTGCGAACAGAGACCATACTGTCGCTGGGTGTGATTTTTTATCTCTTGCGAGCAGAAACCAGACTGACACCGTGGTTTTTGGTTGTCTGTCTACTCTTGTACCTGTAAACTTATTGTGTGTCTTATTTACCATCACCAGCCCTTTGCTTTCATATTTTAACTTCCACAATTTTCCGCCATTTTACAGTTTCAAAAAGTCACCGTTCTTATCGCCTGTTTTATTGTTTGTTGTCTTCTTATTTTGTTTACGACTTTTCTGTAGGCTGAAGAGCGGCATTTCAAGCTGCTACCAGCCCGCCCGTCTCTGGGGTGGAGGAATCGAAACTCAATAAAGGAAAAAAAAACTAGCAATATCCAGTGCAAAACACTCAACTAAAGGTGACTGAATGGTTGTCATCCGAAATATCGTGGCATGAAGTCTTTGTTATCTGGCTGCAATCCCGAAACTTCAAGGAATACCTTTAAGACAGTTTGCATGCGAGAATACACTCCTACGTACCGCCAGAGGGGGCTACATAGTGTATTGATTCGACTTTTGGGACACGCTTCTCTGCGACTTGTGTGTTTCTTTGGTCTGAATTTATCATATACTCCCACAATGATAAAGTACATGTCATCTCAGTTGACAGTAAAACGACACATGCAATTTAAGATGTTGCCTTTTTTTCTGGCAGTGTAATTACGTACTCTGCAACATACATTTCAGTTTTCACCAGCGTTGTGACAGTAGAAAATTAGAAAGGTCGTGTACCACGCAGAAGAGTGTGTGATGACCATTGGAGGAGAGATACTTCGACGAAAGAGGAAGCTGAAATTGTACGAAATCACCCGGAATAGATTTGAACAGTCAAATTATCACGTGCGAGTGAAATAGCAGACAACGTAACAACATACACAGGTGAGGAAAATAGCAGCATCACTGTGGAAGATAGTTCTACAGGACTGCCAGTGAAACGACGTGGGGAGCCAAGGTATACTGTACGTACTGTTTCTCTTCTCCCTCTGAACAAGCGTTTAATTCAGTGGCAAGTGCCAATGTGAAACTGCTCTTCTTCCCCACCCCCTCAACCCCCCCCCCCTTTCCCTCTACCTGCCTGCTACATGACGATGTTACCATCTGGCTAGGTGACCAGTCCACCGTTTCAGCAAACAAACAGAAAATAAACAGTAATAATGTAAATGTTTATCGAGGGGCGGGTATGTTGTTAGCAATAACGGAAACTTACTCTTCCTTGCAGTCCGCTGTATTTATATTCCAAAACAGATCCCAATGTCACAGTGTCAAGCAATCCCAGCAATTGTGAAAATTGTCGCTGGACTTCCCTCAGGTCAAACTCTTCAAGGCCTTTAGCTAGGAAACAGTGTACCTGTCAAATTTGTGTCACGCAACAAATGTGTTTCATTTTATCTCCTCTAAAATCTCACCAAATTTATACAGATATTTTTCTAAAGACTCTAGAAACATACTTTTTTTTTCTTTTTTTGATCAGATCTGTGAAGCTGCTTGATTTGAAGAGATTGTGTTTCGGTTACATTCCCATATAGTAAGGTTCGACATTTCCAGCTGAAAGGTAGTGAACTTGTAACTATCCTCAAAATGTAACATACCATTTAAGGGCATTTATGATAAGCAGAATTTGATAAATGTACTGGAGATATGGTGCACTCAGTTGTAATGTATTGGAAGTAAGTTGTGTTCATTGAGGAGTCCCGTTCTCTCACAATACTGACAACATCCATATGGGAGCCAGGATACCTTGCAAAGTGCATCTTAATCCTGCTTCCCCTTGCCAAGATATACACTCATGCTCATAAATTAAGGATAATTGTAGATTGTGATGCCACACAACGTGGCACTATACAAAACTGGCGCTAATAGCATAGGCGCATAGGGAACACACACGTCACAGATCTGTAAGTCCACGGTATTGGTGATAAGTTGAGAAAACCGTCCCGAAACACATGTGCTACAAAACGCTACTGTTTCCTGCGCATGTACCCCGACATCAATATGGGATAAGATGACTATCCATACGTACATAGGCCGCTCAACGGGTTGGCATACTTTGGATCAAGTGGTCGAGCAGCTGCTGGGGTATAGCCTCCCATTCTTGCACCAGTGCCTATTGGAGCTCCTGAAGTGTCGTTGGGGTTTGAAGACGTGCAGCGATACGTCGACCGAGAGCAACCCAAACGTGCTCGATGGGGTTTCAGATTTGGAGAACAGGCAGGCCACTCCATTCGCCTCATATCTTGTGTTTCAAGGTACTCCTCCACGATGGCAGCTCGGTGGGGCCGTGGGTTACCATCCGTCAGGAGGAAGGTGAGCCCCACTGCACCCATGAAAAGGCGGACATACTTCGAGTGAATGTCCGGTTCGTTCTTTCAGAAAGACATGGTTTCGAAAAGGTCCATCCTATTGTTAACTACCGCAACTTTAATTAGCGGAGGTCTAACTTGTCTTCCTCCGTTTGTCTCCTACGTGTTCTGTGGCTTTCTTTGCTAAAGCTTCAGTGTTCTCTTTCGTTTCCCATAAATTCCTTTAACGGACTATGTCTCGTGCTTACAGGGTTAATATCCACTCCAATGTAGTATCAGTTTCCACATTGCACGGAGTACGCCTCATGCCGACCTTTCTTCTATTTAGTTTTCAATTAGTTGCGAATGCATAAGGGACAATTAAATGAATTAAGTTTCCACTCTTTTGTTGTCAGATTCCACATCTATTGGTCAAGAGAATTCTAATAAATGTTGCAGTTTGCAATGCTTCTCTAGAATTCGCAGTTTCCCCGTCCCAGATTATAGTCGGCAGTACAAATCAGAAATGTACCAGTTGCATGAAAATACATAGTAGTAATCATCCTAAGATTGCACCGTCATCGCATTACGTAGCGTAGATTTAGATTAAGATCTCTCTCTTGAATTAAGGGCTTAAACGATTCATTTTCCTGCGTATAGAACCCGGTATCGCCATTGCATTATGGTTGACCAACGATCCAAAATTACAGCAATGGCGGTTGTAATGTCTGAAGATGGAAGACACAGATATGCTTCATAGGCCAGGAACTATCAGCTGTTAATTGTTCACATGTTTTGTCAGTTATAATCTCCAGTCATTTCCAACGATTTGTACTACCATTAATCATAACAAATCAATAAGTATCTTTCATTCTTGCTGTAATTTACATCTATTGTGAATGAACATAAAATATGACTGTTGACATCAGAAAGCTTTCGCGTAAGTAAACATTAAGCAACTGAGCTTGAATGAAGTGTCAGTGATGAAATCAGGTAATATTTGGTGTGTATGTTTTCCATTAAGAACGTTTCATTCAACTTCTCTACGGAATAAAATGTCTCTCTGAGTGTTAAAATTTGGTTAATCTTAAAACCTATATGCTAAGTTAATATAGTAGCAAATATTAGTACTATCAACTAGTTTATAATTAATATTTTTTCTTGACTCTGACTGTATTGCAGTATGTATTAAAATTATTCAAAATCTACATTAATATTTTAATTATTTCTCAAGTAATGTAACAGGATTCTTGTTAAATATTTCAGCCGTTTCTTACCAAATATGTTAAAATTATTCATTGAATTTATACACCGTCCAGTCACATTAATGTGACTACGTGTCGGATTCTGAATAACCACCTCTAGCAGCGCGAGACGTGCAAGAAAAGAGTGAGGTTCTGCAGGGTACACGGACAGGGTTGTGGAGCCATGCCGTGGTCAGCTGCACTGGGTCTCTCGGTTGAGGATTTATGGCGCGAACAGTCTGGCCACGGTGTCCCACAGATTCTCGATTTAAATTCGGGGAGCCTATTGACCAGGGGGAGTACGGTGAATTCAACCTGCTGCTCTTTGAACCACGCACGTACTCTGCTAGCTGTGTGTCGCGTTGCATTGTTCTGCTGGTATATGGCATCCTGCCGAGGAAAAATAAGTACATGTAGGGGTGGACATGTTTCCCGAGGATAGAAGCGTACCTGTGTTTATCGCTTGTTCTCTCCATAATGATGAGACAATCGTGGAATGCCACGAAAAAATTCCCCAGACCATGACATCCTACCTGATTACATGGTACTTGGTTTCAAACGTTTCACACAGTATTCACCTACGGACATCTGTCCCATGGAGCAAAGCATGTGATTCCTTTGCAACGTACGGGGGTGTATTGTAAAATTATCGATATATTGAAAAATATCTATTGGTAGTTTTAGTCGACCTTGAGTTGCTATCTGACTTAATTTGGCTCTGTTTAAACGCGCGGTTATGCCCCCAGTATCATTTGCATCGAAATTATCATTACACTCTAATTGTTAAACAAAAATATAGTGACTGGTATCTACGAAATTAATAATGCGGTGATTAGCATATGATACCAAATTAAAATTTATTCAGAACAGGATGAGCAATATTTCTAGCATAACATGAAAATACAATACACTCGCTAACCTAACTAGCCTATCATTGGCACAATGTATCCTCTTCATAACATGAAAATACAATACACTCGCTAACCTAACTAGCCTATCATTGGCACAATGTATCCTCTTTTCCTAACTACGTAAGTCAACACTGAACCCGCAAGTGACTCTATTTGCAGTTCTGCCTGAACGGACACAGAATCAGAGAGCGCCAGTCGAACAGCTAGCGGAATACGAACTCATTTAGAATTACAGTGCCCTACTTTGGCTGATGATTGCTAATATCTCCGTAATTCTCCGTGATGATTAGGACGGTCGGCCCAGCCAACGTCGTGATGCCGTCTTTCCCGTGAGCGAGCATGGCTTTAATCTCCAACGTGGACGTGGTTTGCTCCCGTAAACTCCTGTATGTAAGTGTTCAATTGCGGAGTCCGTCACTAGTCAATACTCAAGCTACTTGCACATATGCCAAGAGTAGTTGGTCGACTCAAGTGCGCGGCAGCAAAGGTACACTTCAGATTATATACACTCCTGGAAATTGAAATAAGAACACCGTGAATTCATTGTCCCAGGAAGGGGAAACTTTATTGACACATTCCTGGGGTCAGATACATCACATGATCACACTGACAGAACCACAGGCACATAGACACAGGCAACAGAGCATGCACAATGTCGGCACTAGTACAGTGTATATCCACCTTTCGCAGCAATGCAGGCTGCTATTCTCCCATGGAGACGATCGTAGAGATGCTGGATGTAGTCCTGTGGAACGGCTTGCCATGCCATTTCCACCTGGCGCCTCAGTTGGACCAGCGATCGTGCTGGACGTGCAGACCGCGTGAGACGACGCTTCATCCAGTCCCAAACATGCTCAATGGGGGACAGATCCGGAGATCTTGCTGGCCAGGGTAGTTGACTTACACCTTCTAGAGTACGTTGGGTGGCACGGGATACATGCGGACGTGCGTTTTCCTGTTGGAACAGCAAGTTCCCTTGCCGGTCTAGGAATGGTAGAACGATGGGTTCGATGACGGTTTGGATGTACCGTGCACTATTCAGTGTCCCCTCGACGATCACCAGTGGTGTACGGCCAGTCTAGGAGATCGCTCCCAACACCATGATTCCGGGTGTTGGCCCTGTGTGCCTCGGTCGTATGCAGTCCTGATTGTGGCGCTCACCTGCACGGCGCCAAACACGCATACGACCATCATTGGCACCAAGGCAGAAGCGACTCTCATCGCTGAAGACGACACGTCTCCATTCGTCCCTCCATTCACGCCTGTCGCGACACCACTGGAGGCGGGCTGCACGATGTTGGGGCGTGAGCGGAAGACGGCTTAACGGTGTGCGGGACCGTAGCCCAGCTTCATGGAGACGGTTGCGAATGGTCCTCGCCGATACCTCAGGAGCAACAGTGTCCCTAATTTGCTGGGAAGTGGCGGTGCGGTCCCCTACGGCACTGCGTAGGATCCTACGGTCTTGGCGTGCATCCGTGCGTCGCTGCGGTCCGGTCCCAGGTCGACGGGCACGTGCACCTTTCGCCGACCACTGGCGACAACATCGATGTACTGTGGAGACCTCACGCCCCACGTGTTGAGCAATTCGGCGGTACGTCCACCCGGCCTCCCGCATGCCCACTATACGCCCTCGCTCAAAGTCCGTCAACTGCACATACGGTTCACGTCCACGCTGTCGCGGCATGCTACCAGTGTTAAAGACTGCGATGGAGCTCCGTATGCCACGGCAAACTGGCTGACACTGACGGCGGCGGTGCACAAATGCTGCGCAGCTAGCGCCATTCGACGGCCAACACCGCGGTTCCTGGTGTGTCCGCTGTGGCGTGCGTGTGATCATTGCTTGTACAGCCCTCTCGCAGTGTCCGGAGCAAGTATGGTGGGTCTGACATACCGGTGTCAATGTGTTCTTTTTTCCATTTCCAGGAGTGTATGAACACCACAAGTTAGTACAAATCAGTTTCTCTCCTCAGAGGAACAGATAATGAGTGTGGAGTGGTATGCTCTAAATTATTCAGACTTGGAGAGTAACCACTGGACTCAATGCCGGTAATTTCTCCAACCTACTTCTCTCCACGCTCTCCAAGCAGGGCAGCCAGACACCGCGACTGCTCTCCTCCACAGCCGATCCCAGAGTCCTCCTTCAGAGTTTTTGCAAACCTGGTCGTTCTTCGCCGCAGGGATCCGTGCGCGTTGGTAGCCAATCACAACACAGACTTCCATGTACCCGTGCGCGTTTGTACCCAACCACGACACAGAATTCTCCCGCGGTTACTGTTGCCGCCAAACGTTTAACACGTATCTCTACACGCTCTGCGCCAATCCCGTCACAGTCTTCCGCAAATTTTCGACTGTGGCGCGAAATAGTCTTTCTCTCTTTCGCATATAGCTCCGTCTCTCTTCTTGTTGTGATGGCCCAGCCTCTCCGAACGTCTCTGTTGGTCTGAAGTGCCAGCCGACAGAGGGGTCCGGCCGCGGCCATCCCGTTAGTTTGACATGACGTAAACACCTTCCTTAAGGGTTCCGGCCGTGTTCCAGCCTCTGAGCCCATCTCGTTAGTCTGACATGACACACACAACTTCCTTTTCTGTGTCCATTCTCTCCTAGCGGTGGGCCAATTATCAATTATTATTCGTTGTATTAGTACTGATTTAGCATCATGTAAAGTGCAAAATCTGCTACAGCATCTCGCCTGCTCTCACTATTCATCACCTTTAATTGCGACGGTAGATATTCTTACTACATGACTCATATTCTATAACCAATGTATATAATGTCAATTGCCAAAATTACAGAAGGAGAACAGATACTTCAGTGACTGGACGGACAGTTCATAATTTTGTGGGAAAAAGATGGGGTGCGAGCGGTGTTTGAAGATGGGTCTCCCCTTTCACAACCCAACAGTGTATCCACATAACCACTCCGCCGCAGCTATTCAAATATGCTCGATGTTGCACACCTGGACCGTTCACTGTTTCCATTTTCCTTCTTTTTTCACAGTTCGGTACACCTTCTTCCTGTTTTCATGCTTGATCTATGCTCAGTTTTTGAAGGGCTGTCCACTGTGCCATTTTACCACTAAATTTGAGGGCATGTTGGTGATTGGGGGGGGGGGGGGGTGCGATGGGGAGTTTCCCTTGTAACGCACGCACGCCCGCATCTCGTGGTCGTGCGGTGGCGTTCTCGCTTCCCACGCCCGGGTTCCCGGGTTCGATTCCCGGCGGGGTCAGGGATTTTCTCTGCCTCGTGATGGCTGGGTGTTGTGTGCTGTCCTTAGGTTAGTTACGTTTAAGTAGTTCTAAGTTCTAGGGGACTGATGATCGTAGCAGTTAAGTCCCATAGTGCTCAGAGCCATTTGAACCATTTGAACCTCGTAAGGCACAACCTCCACCAGTAGCTGTGGTCGACGGCCTGCTATACAGCACCCTCAGCTGCCAGGCTGCTGCACCCGCAGCAGCCTCCATGCGTGTTGCAACACCTGCGCCGGTGTAGCATGTATAATAATAGTTTATAATAATTATGTGTTATTTATGGTTGTTCAAAGCAGAGATCCGGCAGAAAAATACGTAAAGATTATTATAGGTTAAGTGATCATTTTAGAGACTTGGACAGATAAGCTACAATATTGGGAAGCGGCAGCAGTTGAACAAGGGGCCGATAACCAACGGAGTTTCCGCAGTGTCGGGGTGTGACCAGCGGGGTTTGTGCAGCACCAGTCGGCACTTCGACAGATCAACAACCGAGCAGACGGGCAATGCCTCCGAAGAGAACAGCGAGCAGAGCAGTTCACACATCAGCCCGTAAATGCTCCAGGAACTGTCATCGTAGTTGTGATGGTAGGTTCCTCTGGGAGGAAACCGCTGAGGTCATCGGTGCCTAGGCTTCCACACTACTTAATCTAACTTAAACTAACTTACGCTAAGGACATCACATACACGAGGGGGGGGGGGGGGGGGGAGGGAGCCACGCGAATCGTGGCAAGGCGCCCTAGACCGAGAGGGTACACTGCGCTGCTCTCTCATCGTACTGAACTCATGCGTGACGTATCTGGCGATGTGGAGAAGGACGAGAGGGCAATGCCCGCAACGCCAGGATAGGTGTAAAAAAAGGAAAGCCGGCACGTGTGTCCAAATTGGCCACGTTTCTGCCCAACGTGAGAAGCATAAATCAACAACCGATGAATCAGTCGCCGCCCTAGAAACTTCGCGACATTGGTGAAAACACCGAATAAGTATGTAACGCCGGAAATGCATATTCTCCTGTTTCCATCCATTGTACTATAAATTTTTTCCTTATTTTGTTAACTCAAGATATGACATTTCTGTCTCTTTGTATATTGTTATTGTTTTACTGTTTGTATATATATATATATATATATATATATATATATATATATATGCATTTATGTCGATGTATAATTGGCTGTTTTGTAAATATTATTTGTATTTTTACGCTGGGTCTTGCCTAGGGAAAACTGCTATCGAACGATTACATCGATAGGTCGTGTGAAGAATCAAAGTGTGTAGGATCTTTGGTAGTGTTAACTCTGTCGCGTGGAGCGCGGGCTGAGCAGAAGGAGTGTGGCGGGAGTAGCGAGTGGAGCAGGTGTGTTGTGTGACGCTCCCGCGAGTTGCCGCGCTTTCGGGGTTTGGCAGCATGTAATTGCGCTCGACTTGCGATGATAGTTTCTGACATGGTGTCGCGGACGGGAAACATTAACTAGCGCACATCAAGAGCCCGTTTCGCCTGGTGACCGTGTCGAGAAGAAGGCGCGTCAACATCCAGCTTCTGCAACAGCGACGGCCGACAATGAGTGACTGTCGCCACCTCCTCGATCGACGGCTTCAAACCTTCAATCAACCAACAAGGAAGACTGGACGCACGTAAAGTTTTAGAAGTGTATGGCAGACCTCAGCTTTTAAAACTGTTCAAATTAAAAAATTACAGCAACTTAGCATGAACCTTTGTTGCTCATTGTCCCAGTTGCATTACCAAGCAGGGTCCCTTCCTTTTCCGAAATGAACCCGAGTGTCGTTGAAATTCAAACGCCAGCATTGAAGTAATATAGCTAATTCTATTTCACTGCTTTAATTTCAAAGTCAGTTAAAGTATTCATAGCTGGCTACAATATTCAGATTACACAAGCACAAATTAAGAGTGCGAGTTTTGTTACCGTATTTTAGCTTACATGTGACTGCAGCTTAGGTTGGTACGTACTAAATTTTACTATTGTTAATTGTTCAGAATCATTTAATTCAAGTTCAAAGTTAAATCTCTTCTTTCTAAATTGCGTAGATTCAAGTAGCTTTTGAAATGATTGTTGAGGTAGTCCAAGACTAACCGTATTTTACTGAATTTCGATGTGCTTCAGAAAGAAAGCTCACTATTAACTTCAGTCACTAAATTAACTTTCGATTTTCCTGTTTTATTAATTCTTTTGCTAAATTAAGTCAGAGTGTAGCGAAATTTATTACTTCTGACAAACTTTCAGTTTTCACACTACACGTGTCAACCTTCAGTTGCCACGCTTCTAGTGCTAATTATATGTGGAATAACCTTTCTTTTTCAGTTAATATAGTAATTGTCCTTAGGACTGGCGACCGTAATTTCCCCCAAATCTCAAATATCTAATTACCGCTAGTTAATTGTTAACGTAACGGCCGCACATTTACTTCCTTTATTAACTTTACCCCTTTTCAAAATTAATTTCCACCAGTTTAATTTGCATTTTTCCTTTCATTTAGATGTAATCCTTTCCTCCCTCTTTATCAACAGATTAACTTCGGTGACGATTGCTTTTCCCAAATTTCCATTAGGTACACGCGATTTAATTTTACACTGTCATTAAGGTTGATAAGTGAGGGGGAGGTTACAAGTACCTCCGCAAAAATGGGCATGAGGGGTCCTCTGAGGGGAGAAAGAAGTGACGAAAAAACGGCGGCTGGACGGACGGACCGGTAGTTTGTCAGCGGACGTCATACTTCGCCGCAACGACTTAGCCATTACGCTGGTCGATAGAAGACGTCGGTACAGCGGCAATAGGTCAACACAGATGATGTCATCCCAGATGTTACCAGAAAGAAGTTCGTGTGGTACTTACCTTTGAACTGTCGCCGCTCTGAGGACGTCCATTTGCGAAACTGACGTGCAGATTCCGTCCTTCGTTACCGATGAACGGCAGTCATCATAGATGCGTGAACCTGGTGTCTGTGTGAAGGCCAATACGCAGCACTCTTTGCTGAACAGTCGTTCAGGAGACACTGTTGGTAGCCTCTTGGTTCATAAGGGCGATCAGTTGCTCAACAGTTGCACGTCTGTTCATCCACACACGTATCAAAAGCGGTCGTTCATTGCTGTCATCTATGGCCCATGGTGTACCTCAGCTGCCCCTGCATTGGTTTTGGAAAGCGCCACGTTGCCATGCGCAGTCTACTCTAGCCACGGCGCACACGAATAGTTTACTAAATTAGATACTTCGGAAATGCTTCCACCCTTGGCTCGAAAGCCAATGAATCTGCCCTTTTCGACTTCCGGTAAATTGCTCCGTTTCGGCATTACAACAACTGCACTGTTTCCCGCTTTCCCCCGACATGCTTTTTGTGTCTTTCACTGCCAGTGCTGCTACCTTCAGTCTGTGAATGATTATTGCACGTTGCCATCGAAAATAGCCGGTGGTCAGATTAATGGGACTTCACTGTCTACCATCACATGAGAAAGTATAATATCCGCAATAAGTAGTCAAGTATTAAAGTGATAAATATCATGAAATGGTCAGTTAAAGAAATTATGTTGCTGAAATATTAGTACACAATACACGGTATCAGAAGAAATCTCATGCCATAAAACTCTTGATGTAGGTTAATTCTTACAAAGAAGAAAACAGCAACCAGCCACTATTAACACTGCTATTTATCTAGGTAAACAGCGCCGTTACCGGTTTCGAACTGGCAAGTGCCATAACCACTTAACCTCACATATTTATTTACTCTGTATTTCATCTTTTGGAGGTTAGTTATTTTCACATAGGGCGCTACTAATACTGTTTTCTACCGCAGGGCAAAAACACACCAAAAATACTTCGCCACAGTGGAAAAATAAAAATCAAAAACGGATGATAATATAAAACGTATCTTGAAAATCATGTGAACAGCCGTCTGATGATGAATTTGCCAGTTCGAAACCGGTAACGGCGCTATTTACCTAAATAAATAGCAGTGTTAATAGTGGCTGATGGCTGTTTTCTCCTTCTTAAGAATTAACCTACATTAATTGTACACAGCAACGGTCTCACCATGTCAGTTTTAGACAAAATAGCATAAAACGCTTGACTTGTAGAGAAAATAAGTATCCCTGTAAATAATTTTATAGTCGGAAATGAAGAATTTAAAATTTACGAGGTACTGTGCAATTTTGATTCTGTACCCTGCGTATGAGCGTAGGAAGTGTCATAGTCAAAGACAGAAAGGTGCAACACTGATACCGCAATACTTTGTTGCACTGCTATTGAGCTTGTTACTTGCACTACACGTGAGTAAGTGAAAGGACTAACGCATTCAGCACTTGGGGTACCGCGCAAGCTAATGAATGGTTGTGTAGGGGATGTGCGTTGAGGTTCTTGCAGACAGTGCTGGAGGCCAAGACTGACGACACTGTCAGGCAGTGATAGTGCGTCTTGCAGGCGGTCATGGCGTCGCCGGGGTGCGTCCAAACTGTTGTAGTCGTACACCCGCTGCTGTGGAGGCATAGTTTCTGCTGAACGTAGTGTAACAATGATCAATAATGACACTGTGTGAACTATATCTACAACGAAAATGATACATGACTGATACAGGTGAATGAAATATTCGTAATTAATTCTGTTTCTTGAGTCTCTGTTTTGTTGAAGTATAATAATGAGTAAAAGTAAAGTTGCTGTTGCGACTTTCAATGATGGCAACATTGTAAGGTGCAAGGTATTTAGAAATATGGGAATGAAGATAGGTTCTAACATGGTGCGAGCGATGCTTGCTTTAGACAAGGAACGCCTTCGGGCTGCAGACAGGGCTGTAAAGAGTCTAGAAATACAAGCAAGAGTAAACAGGAGGAGGAACAAGAGGAAGCTGGAGGAGGAGTTTGCAGAGGATGAAGATAATCCATCCTATGGACCTGGAATGCACTAAAAAGTTAATCCAATCTTTGTCGCTCGATTCCCAAAACTTTTATTTTGTCATTGCAACATTGCAAGAACGATAAAAACGAGAACAATTCAGTCGCTGTCGACCACACGGAAGGAACAAAGAGTTTGACAAAGATGAATAAAGTAAAAGATATCACACCCTCATTCAGTGATTGTCCGATTAATTACGTCGCCACACAGTCTCTCTCCCCTTCCCCCTTCCACCCCCTTCCAGCAGAGCGGAACTCACTCGTGTCGTCCAGTGTAGGTATTGGACAACGGCCGTAACGTTGAGCCGTATTACTCTCCTCTCGTAGCAGGCAGAAAGGCTTCACCTGCTCTAAGTATGCAGTAGTGGATTTACTACTGTGTAGAATTTTCAGTGTGCGTTCATCTCGCACCAATACTGGATGTGGGCGGTGTGTGTTGGCTGTACAGGCCGCCTGACAGCAAACATTACATGGGAGCACGTGTGTGTGCGTGTCTGTATGGACGAAAGTATTCAATTAAGTGTGAAGTGGAAGGTGGTTGTTATAACTGAAACCGGTAGTGAATAAATATACAATTGTACAGCTGATGGCGCAAATATGCTTTTTTCAAAGTTAATGTAATTTATTTCCGTTTTTACATGATAGCATACACCTTTGGCGTGCTGCTGTATTTTTCTGAAATTACAAAAGAGTTGTCTGGATAAGCAAATTTTTTCGGAGAGTGAAGAAGTGTTCCAAGGGACGACATGGTCACGTACCAACGAACAAATATTCTATTGAAATTTAAAAGGATGTAGTCGAGAAGATATTGTCGATATTGTATTTAATATTCCATTGGTTACATTATTCCCCTACCACATACGATTACTTAGAAAGCAAATGCAAATTAAATAGAAGTACTATCGAAAACCAGTTATATGTTTGAAATACACTCCTGGAAATTGAAATAAGAACACCGTGAATTCATTGTCCCAGGAAGGGGAAACTTTATTGACACATTCCTGGGGTCAGATACATCACATGATCACACTGACAGAACCACAGGTACATAGACACAGGCAACAGAGCATGCACAATGTCGGCACTAGTACAGTGTATATCCACCTTTCGCAGCAATGCAGGCTGCTATTCTCCCATGGAGACGATCGTAGAGATGCTGGATGTAGTCCTGTGGAACGGCTTGCCATGCCATTTCCACCTGGCGCCTCAGTTGGACCAGCGTTCGTGCTGGACGTGCAGACCGCGTGAGACGACGCTTCATCCAGTCCCAAACATGCTCAATGGGGGACAGATCCGGAGATCTTGCTGGCCAGGGTAGTTGACTTACACCTTCTAGAGCACGTTGGGTGGCACGGGATACATGCGGACGTGCATTGTCCTGTTGGAACAGCAAGTTCCCTTGCCGGTCTAGGACTGGTAGAACGATGGGTTCGATGACGGTTTGGATGTACCGTGCACTATTCAGTGTCCCCTCGACGATCACCAGTGGTGTACGGCCAGTGTAGGAGATCGCTCCCCACACCATGATGCCGGGTGTTGGCCCTGTGTGCCTCGGTCGTATGCAGTCCTGATTGTGGCGCTCACCTGCACGGCGCCAAACACGCATACGACCATCATTGGCACCAAGGCGGAAGCGACTCTCATCGCTGAAGACGACACGTCTCCATTCGTCCCTCCATTCACGCCTGTCGCGACACCACTGGAGGCGGGCTGCACGATGTTGGAGCTTGAGCGGAAAACGGCCTAACAGTGTGCGGGACCGTAGCCCAGCTTCATGGAGACGGTTGCGAATGGTCCTCGCCGATACCCCAGGAGCAACAGTGTCCCTAATTTGCTGGGAAGTGGCGGTGCGGTCCCCTACGGCACTGCGTAGGATCCTACTGTCTTGGCGTGCATCCGTGCGTCGCTGCGGTGCGGTCCCAGGTCGACGGGCACGTGCACCTTCCGCCGACCACTGGCGACAACATCGATGTACTGTGGAGACCTCACGCCCCACGTGTTGAGCAATTCGGCGGTACGTCCACCCGGCCTCCCGCATGCCCACTATACGCCCTCGCTCAAAGTCCGTCAACTGCACATACGGTTCACGTCCACGCTGTCGCGGCATGCTACCAGTGTTAAAGACTGCGATGGAGCTCCGTATGCCACGGCAAACTGGCTGACACTGACGGCGGCGGTGCACAAATGCTGCGCAGCTAGCGCCATTCGACGGCCAACACCGCGGTTCCTGGTGTGTCCGCTGTGCCGTGCGTGTGACCATTGCTTGTACAGCCCTCTCGCAGTGTCCGGAGCAAGTATGGTGGGTCTGACACACCGGTGTCAATGTGTTCTTTTTTCCATTTCCAGGAGTGTATTTTAAACTGAAGCAATTGAAAAGTAACTTCCATTTTCAAGACAGGTCAAATTGCTAAGAAAGAAAGAAAAGCAGTTTATTTACAAATATCACACACTCCATGACAGAAGACTTTCTTCCTCTTCAGGATGATGAATAATCGGTGAACTGTGGCTTAACCGTCTATACCTTATATAATTTCTCTGTTCATTCATTGTAGATACAGGACAGCTGCCAGTCAAATTTTTACCAAAGAAAATCATCAAACAGCCGTATATTCTGAGAAACAGTTTTATTTAGACAACCAGTTTCAGCATCTCATTAATGTCCTCTTCATGCTCCTATGCACTCCATCTATATACATTCAGTTATATCGATACTTGCATAGCTGGAGCCATTAACATCTGGATTCCGTGAATTCGTTTCAGAGTAGTTCTTGAGTCTGCGAAGTAAACACTCCAAAAACGAATTCACGGTATCCAGATATGAACGACTGCAGTTATGCAAGTATCTAAATGTCTATACATACAATTCATAGGGTCCTGAAGATGGCATTAATGAGGTACTGAAATTGGTTGTCTGAATAAAATAACTTCTCAAAACATGCGGCTGTTTGGCGATTTTCCTTGGTAAATAAAGATTATATAATTAGTTTTAAAAATTTGCAGAATTTGACTCACAATAAAATTCTGTAAATGAAAAATACACAATATCTTTCAAACAACTCTAAGTATAATATGACACGAAAGCAGCCAAATATTTAGAAGTCACGACATGAACATAACCTGATGGCAGCCGTAGAAAAACTCAGACTTCCTGAAATAACAACCAAGGCCACTAGATTGAAACACCGGCCGGGAAACATCATATTTTGCAAGGTGCAATATCCTCAAGCTACAACACCATCTCTACAGGAGAAAACAGATACTATAAAATTAAATGTTCACGTTTTTTTCTTTAACAGCCAAATATAGATAAGTCACTACATGAAAATATCCTGCAGGAAGCCGTAGAAAATGTCAGACTTCCTTCAATGACAACCAAGGAAGCAAGTAGGAAATATTAAGTTCCAAAAAGTACATTAGGTGGTAGACTTAAAATTGTACGGTAAAATAAACAGCTATTTTATGAAATAAAACTTTTCTGACAGCTTTCTGAGACGGGAGATAATCATTATTCACTATCAACGAAATCATTGATGAAGGCTGGATTCAGCCACATTTGTGGGGTGTGTTCCACAAAAATTGTGCGTATGTAGAGCTGAACAGTCTTTACGCGTGGTAAAAGCTACACTAAAGGTTAAACTATTATTCCTATTTAGGTTCATTCCGATCAAAATTTGACTTAATAACTGTATTACATCTGCTTGTTTGATTCAATTTTCTCCTGGCGCTTATACTTAGTACTAAGATGTATAACTCGTTCTTATTTATCTATGTAAATGTGTGTAACCATTTGTGGTTCAATAAAGACTTTGTGTATAAAAAATAGGATTTTTACACATTACAAATTTATGTCTGGCACAGCTCCCTAGAAATTTGAACAATCAGAATGCAAATGGTGGTGAAATATTTAAAAAAATCGATTAATGTACATTCTTATGAGTTTTACAATTTTATAAAATAACATTATATTATTTACTGTGAAAAATAGACCACTACAATTTTCAGAAGAAATTATATTTTCTGCTAAGTTTACTGTACGGTATAAGCCACTGACTGAACAGAAAGCTAGATTCAAACTAATTTGAATCTGACGCTTGCACATGTTCTTCATTATAGGAACGTAATCTCTGCTCTAACGCTGCTCGGTACACAGTATTCCTTAACGTGTGAGTTTCCCAGAAACCCTCCACTCAGTCCAAGAGAACCCCCTCACATTCTGCCTCGGGAGAAACTTTGCAGTGAGAACCTTGGTCTACTCTCTCTCGCTTGAACGTTCCACTGTCTTGTTCGGTTCTATCTACGGCAATAAAAACCGTCCACTTAGGATGACATTTGTTGAAAAACTCTCTCTGTACATCCATTCCAATTTCTATGCACTACATCACACTGAAACACGTTTTGAATATATGTCTGCACGTTACCATAACATACAACGCTCCTTGTTCTCCGTTTTTTAATTTTTATTTACAAGCCTAGATCCGTAGGATCAAATTGAGGAGCAAAGCTCCAAGGCCATGGAATGTGTCAGTACATGAAATTACAACATAAAAGTAATAACAGATGAAAATAAAATATTTATGAACATAAAAATGTCAAGCCATAAGTGTAACACAATCAACAATATAACATAAGAAGCAGTTTAATTTTTCAAGGAACTCCTCAACAGGCTCTTAGCACTATGGGAGTTAACATCTAAGGTCATCAGTCCCATAGACTTAGAACTACTTAAAACTCCCGAAGCAGGATTCGAACCTGCGACCGTAGCAGCAGCGCGGTTCCGGACTCAAGCGCCTATAACCACTCGGCCACAATGGCCGCCTAACTCCTCAACAGAATAGAAGGAGTGGCTCATGAGGAAACTCTTACGTATCGATTTGTAAGCGCTTAGATTACTTCTAAGATTTCTGAATTCTTATGGTAGTTTATTGAAAATGGATGCAGCTGTATACTGCATACCTTTCTGCACAAGAGTTAAGGAAGGGCGATTCAAATGTAGGTTGGATTTCTGCCGAGTATTAACTGAGTTAAAGCTGCTAATTCTTGGGAATAAGCTGGTATTATTTACAAGAAGCGACAGTAAAGCATATATACATTGGGAGACCAATGTCAAAATAGCCAGACTAATGATCAGGGGTCGACAAGAGGTTTGAGTCATCAATCTTCTGACTTGTTTGATGCGGCTCGCCCCGAATTCTACATCTGTGCAAACCTTTTCATTTCACAGTATCAGAAGCAAGCTACACCTTCAGTTATTGTCTGGACGTATTTCTGTCTGTCTTCCAGCAGTTTTTACTCTTATACAGCCCCCTCTGGTAGCATGGCAGTTATTCCATGATGTCTTAACAAATGTCCTAGCATCATGTTCCTTATTCTTGTCCGTGTTTTCCTTTTATTCCTTTCCTCGCCGATACTGCGGAGAACCTCCTCATTCCTTGCGTTATTAGTCAACCTAATTTTCAACATTCCTCTGTAGCATCAAATCTCAGATGCTTCTATTCTCTTCTGTTCCGATTTTCCCCATAGTCCATGTTTCACTACCACATGATGATGCACTCCAAACATACAATCAGAGAAACGTATTCCTCAAATTAAGACCTATGTCTAATGCTAGACTTCTCTACTAAAGCAATGCCCTTTTCGCCAGTGCTAGCCTCCTTCTTATGTCCTTCTTGCTCCATCCGTCATGGGTTATTTTGCTGCCTAGGAGCAGAATTCCTTAACTTCATTTACTTCGTGTCTACCAATTTTGATTTTAAGTTAGTCGCTATTCTTATTTCTGTCACTCCACATTATTCTACTTAAGTCTTCCTCCGATTTACTGTAAACTCATATTCTATATTTATTAGACTGCTCATTTCATTCCACACCTCCTGTAATTCTTCTTCACTTTCACTGAGGATAGCAATGTCATCAGCAAATCTTAGCAGTGATATCCTTTGACCTCGAATTGTAAACCCACTCCATAAACTTGCCTGGAATCTTTCCATGTCTTCCGGCCCTTTTACAAGTATTCCTCCCTGTCTTGTGATTCTTGAACAGACTGTGCGTACTAGTTGAACTGTATATTTCCAGTCATTTGTTTCTAATCTGAAAACACTCAACTTAGTATCCTTTAGCAGCTACATAATTTTGATACCCTCTATGGTTAGTGAACAGGTTGTACGCTTTCAGACATTAATAATTTCAAATGGGAATCTTTGTCAGATTTACGCCATTTGTAAGGTGTCAGGCAAATCCAACACCTTCCATGAAAACCCTAACATGATAAGCAAATCCGGCAGTATGTCACGTAGCTCCAAATAAATCCTGACATTAAATTAACCAAAGTAATACGATCAACGAGTGAGCAAATGGAATACCACAGACTAACACAAGAACACCTAAATGCATGTCATACCTTCCCACCGTGAAACAGACGCAGTTCCGAGGGGAGAAACGATAACAGAAGCCGAGAGCAGATTCGTGTAGGCTAGGAGGCCCTACGATTATGGACGGACACCCACGTCGCCAGCTGACCGCCAAAACCATCCCACAGCCCATGTTAAAAGATAGAGCCCTCCAGAAGAACAGTATAGATCTTACGATAACATTAAAAGGGCCACACCAGCTGCAAGTTTTAGCGTGAGACTTTTTCGCGTCTCTGTTACATTGGAAACGTTAAAAACATTGCCCAACCACGAAAAGTATAACGTTTCTCATTGGATAGACAAAATTTTGTAGGTGGAGCTTAAGGTTAACATTGAGACCCTGATTGGTCAGTTGAAAACATAACCAGATACGTTTTTTTAAACCAACTTCGGTAAATTGTAGTAAGGGGAACTTAGGAGAGAGTTGCTTCCGAGTCGGCCAGATGTGAGGAGCTGCGCCGCCCACCGCCCCCTGATGCTGCCTAAACACTGACAAGGTAATGAACGCACGCGATGCCGCATTTTTGAGCGCACAAGGCTTCACTCAGAACTGCAGAAGTCTCATCTATAACATCCCCTTTTTACGTAATACTAGTGTCGATCGTCAATAAAATCTCACGGTATTCATATTTGCTACATGAAGAAAAAATCTGAAACACAATGATTTTTCTGTTATATAATTATTGAGAAGCCACATCAGCCACTGTAATTTACAACAAGTTAAATAAGTAATGAAAGATAATTGAGGGTCGCTGTAGACCATTTTTGATAGTTTTCTCTTTTATGAAATTTAATTTAAACCTAGATTATAGATGTGATATGGCATAGGTCATCCTTCGATCCATTATAGAACTTGGAAACCCATTCAGGGAATATTCGTTCACATTTTTGTTGAACGCAGTTGGTTTTTATCATCCTGTATTAAAATATTACCTTTTATCTGTAGTGCAATTTACGTTTTGTAAGTAGAATAAAATTTCCAATGGTAAACTTAACTGCTTTTTCGACGTTATTTTACCAGATAACTAAAAATAGGAAAGCCTTGAACACCTTCCACTAAATTTAGTTAGTATTAAGATTCTTTTACAGGGAGTGCAGTGGAGCTGACGCTGAAATCATTAAGTATTTGATTATATCATCGCTAGTCTCACTGAACTCTTCTGAACTCTACATGTCATGTGTGGTCGGGCGTCTCCTTACCAGCAACAGGTCCCAGGTTCAAACTAGTCAATTCCCTAAAAAACAAGCTCAGAGCGTCGTTGCACGAAAGTGGTAGGGAGACACGACTTAGAACAAACAGACACCACGCAGAATGTTAGACATTCTTTCTAAAATAAACTTTATTGGCGAAGACCATAGAACACGTATGAGAAGCAGACTGTAAACCTAATTTAGTTCCACAGCTGTATGTGTCGTATAGGTTCCAAATACCGTTACTGGATTACAAGGTGTACCAATGAACAGATGTAGGCTACTATACTTATTTGGTAATGGTAAAGAGTGCCCTGAAGTATAAGAATCATCGGGAGGAATCATCCCAACAAGATATCAGATACTGTAGTCTTCATAAAAACTACGTGTGTTCGAAGTTCTCTGAGGAGTGAATACTCTGACCATTAATACCTCATTAGGAATTTCAGTTTAAGAGGGATGTATGTTCCTATGAAGGCTAAATCGAGAGTTTAGAGAGACCAATGGATGTCTATGGAAGACTCCTGTATAAAACAAATACTTAAATTGATCAACGAAACAAACAAATTCAAAAGTATCAAGGAAAACAACGGAATGAAGCGATATACGTCACTTAGAAATTATATCAGTGCATTGTACCAGCATGGCAAAAGAAAGTGACTGGAGGGGAAAATGTGAAAAAATCGAAAAGAAATGAACGTTTAGGGAAAGATACAACATGTAGAAAAATAGTAATAACTCGCAGCGAATTTAAGCAAAGATGTCAAAAGGAATTTCGCTCCTGAATGCATAAGACAGAGAGGATAGGTGTAGGGGTACACTGAGGGGCTGTGCGAGTTCGACGTGATGGAAAAGGAATGGGTGTCGATTCTTATGAGTAACGCATCCTTCCTTCAATCCAGATTGTTTCGTATTATTGATACTTCGATTAAGATCCGAGTTAGTGCTATTTACTGATTTGTTCGTGGATTATTATACTATGTTCGATTTGTGGGAGAAACCATGGCATATGAAACTTTTTGTGAAGAGCAGGGAAATGTTTTTCAATTTTTGAAGCGCTTTGTAGATCGACTTCGAATGGTTCTCGTCAAACAACTGACAGTAACTTGCAGAAAGACAGAAAGAATGGACACTGACGCGGTTGGTGACTTGAGATTGCAACTGAAAACGATGTCCATTTTTCGATTGATGACCGCAGAGCGGATGGAACATTGACTGGTCGTTAGCAAATTATTCCCTTGAATAACCTTTCGGTGACGAAACAATCTTTCAAAAATCTTAACAGGAAACGGGTTTTGGTTTTATGACTTTTTTGAGTCGTCAGTCCTCTGACTGGTTTCATGAGACTCCTCACATTTTTCTCTCCTGTGGCTGCCACACACTGACTCTTGTACGCTACATGTTCAGTTATGACCATGAGAGTGAGAAAACGCCCAGGCACCACAGCAGGTTGTGAAAATATCTTCATATCAAACAGTTAGCACAATAGTCTCGAACGAATGTGAAAGTTTTGTTACCGATATGAATGCAATTGTGGATTTAGAATTGTTTCTTCAACACTAAACAGTCAGCTGAAACACTATGTCTAGTACCTTCCGCCGCAGAAGTCGAACACGCGCCAGAACAAATGGACGTGGTCAGCCCATAGAGGGCCCCGCCTCCGCGGTGGCTATTCCGCGCAGCGGCTCTCACGCAGCGAGGGCGCCACCGCTAAGCCACGTACACACAGTGGCCAATAGCCGCTCCCTCCGGTTTCGTATATAGGGACCCGCTCTGCCCTAGTCAGACACACCTTATGCGCGTTTTCTCCAAGGACACCCCCTCCATTGACCGTCTCCTGAAGGAGGGTACCCTCCTTTTCAACCAGCGCTATAAGGTCGACCCCTCCCGTTCCCCTCCTCAATCCCTGCGCTGCCAGAGCTGTCTGCGCTATAACGCACACCCAGCAGCTGAGTGCTGCGAGGCCCCCACCTGCCCGCATTGTAGGCAAGCAAACTTCCTCCGGAAGAGCCCTAACCTTCAATCCCCTCCCTCCTGCAATACCTGCAATCTCTCCCATCCCACCTACTCCCAAAAGTGTAAAGCCCGACCCCCTCTGACCACTCCTGAACTCACCGTCCCTGTCCGTCCTCTGGACGCCCCCACCCCTCCTGGCAATTCTCTTCGTCCCCCCCCCCCCCCGACCGCTGAGGACATCATCAGGTTCCTCACCATCTTCCTTGAGAATGTTCATCCCTTTCAGCGCCCCCACACCCTCCTACAGATATCCCTCGCCGCCCGTTCCATTTTCCAACTCAAAATGTACGCCACCTACTCCAACAACCAGGCCCATTTCATCTTCTCCCATCTTGACACCCTCGTCTAAATCCCTGGCATGGCGCGACAGCAACGTATCCTTTTCAACGATATCTGCTCCCTTCCTGCCAACAAGAACCTCTTCCTGCACACCCCTGACACCCACCGTGTGGATGCCTTCCTCCTCAATGAAACCTTCCTCCAACCCCACCACACCTTCCACACTTCGCCCTATCTCCTCCACCGCTCCGATAATCCCCTCCCAATTGCGCGTGGCGGAGTTGCCATTGGTCACCACCGCCAGATCCCAGTTCGGCTCCAACCTTCCTTTCCGACCCCACCGAACACCTGATCCTTAGCCTCTTCTTCCCCGGCCTTACCATTACCTGCGCCACCATCTATGTCCGCCCTAACGCCCCTCTTCCCTTCGACTTCCTCTCCCACATCGACCGTACCTTCTCCTCCTACGTGATCGCCGGCGACCTCAACATCCATAGTAGTTCCGCTGCCCAGTTACGGCTGTGGCATCAGTTCCTCTCCTCCCCTCAAGGCGACCTCATCCCCATCCCCCAGCACACCCGTCCCGAATCCAACTCCACTCCCGATGTTATCCTCTTCTCCCCCAACCTCCTTGGTCGCATAACCGTGGATGTCCTGGAGCCTATTGGTAGCAACCATCTCCATGTCCTCCTCACCGTTTCAGACGGTCGTCGCCCCCACCCAGGCCCTCGTAATGACCCTCCCCCTAAGTACATCCGTGCCAACTGGAATGCCTACTGGGATACCCTCTCCACCCAGGACGACAGCCACCCTTTCACCTACCACCACCCTGACGATGTCACCCATGCCGCCTCCTTTCTCCAGCAGACCTTGTCTGATGCCGTGGAGGCCCACGTCCCTACTGTCGCCATCCACCCCCACTGTCCTACCTTACCCCCACAGGCTGTCCTCCTCCTCCGTGAATGCCACAGTCTCTACCATGCCTTCCTCCACATGCGTGACCCGGACACACTATGACGCCACTGGCAACTCCAGCGACACATTCATAATTTGCTCGCGGCTAAGAAACCCCGGGACTGGCGACAGACATGCACCTGTTTAAATGCTACCCTACCTATCAACTCGTCCAAGTTCTGGTCAGCCTTCCGTCGCCTTACCAGAACTAAACCCTCCCCCAACTATCCTCTTCTCCATGATGATCACCCCTTCCCTGACACCCTTAGTAAGGCCAATCACTTTGCCTCCTACCTCTCCGATGTATTTTCCATCCCCGATGATCCCCAGTTCGATTACTCCCTCTTCCTGGATGTCCGCGATCGAACTGACACCTCTGTCCCTCCCCTCGCTCCTGGTTTCTAGTACTTGGACAACATTGCACACACGGAACTCAATGCCCCTATCACTACACAGGATCTCATTGCTACACTCCGCACAAAACGCAACACCGCTACTGGTCACGATCGTGTCACCTACTGTCACATTCGTGAAGCTCCTGTCTCTTTCCTCTCCACCCTGGCCAGGCTCTACAATGTAGTCCTGTCCACCGGTTACTACCCCGACCTGTGGAAAACCTCCCGTATCCTGATGTTCCTTAAACCTTGTAAACCGCCGTCCGCCATCTCCTCCTACTGTCCCATCAGCCTTACCTCGGTCTTCAGCAAGGTCCTGGAATCTATCCTCACCCGCGGCATCCACCAGCATCTCCACCAGCACTGCCTCCTTCCCGTTACCCAGTGTGGCTTTCGGCCGTTCTTCTCTTCCGACGACCTTCTCCTTCACCTCCTCATCTCCTTTCCGAACAGCTTGATTCCTGTCGCTCCGTAATCTTCCTCTCCCTGGACCTCGAACGTGCTTGTGACCGCATATGGCATTCCGGTTTCCTCTTCTAGCTCCAAACCTTCGCCCTTCCCATTAACTACGTCCGTCTGATCGCCTCCTTTCTCTCCCATCGTCCTTCCTATGTCACCATCCATAACACGGATTCCTACACCTTTTTTCCCACCGCCGGTGTGCCCCAAGGCTCCGTCCTACCTCCCCTTCTGTACCTTTTATATAAAGCGGACATGCCGCCGCCGTCACCCCCCAACCACCTTCTCCAGTTTGCCGATGACACCGCCTTCCTTGCCCTTGCCCCCACCCTGCAGCGCTCCCAACACCTTCTCCAATCCCATCTTGACTGGTTGACCGCTTGGTGCAACCAGTGGTTGCTCAAGGTCAATCCCTCCAAAACCCAGGCGATCATTGTAGGCAAAACCACCCCTTCCTTCCGCCTCCTTGATTTCTATATCACCATCTATGGCCGTCCTATCGCCCTCACCCCCACCCTTAAGTGCCTTGGCGTCACCCTCGACCGTCGACTCTCCTGGACCCCCCATCTCTGGACAATCCAAGCCAAGGCACACTCCCGACTCCGTCTCCTCAAGCTCCTTTCCGGCCATACGTGGGGTCTGGACCCCTCCACCATACTCCACACCTATAAATCCCTCATCCGCCGTATCCTTTGTTACGCCCATCCGGCTTGGATCTCCGCCCCCCCCCCTACCTTTTATAAATCCCTTCAAATCCTTCAATGCCATGCTCTCCGCCTCGCCTATCACATCCGTCTCCCCTTCCCCATCATGTACGATCTCATTCCGTTGCCCCACCTCCACCTTTTCCTTGAAAGGATACGGATCCTGTACACCTCCCGCAAACTCGATCCTCCTCACCTACTTGTCTCGTCCATCCTCTCCCGCCCCCGCCCACTGCCGCACCTGTATTCCCACGTCCCACCCAGTCTCCATCCCTCCACCGCCCTTACCCTCTCCCAAGGTGGCTTCCGCCAGCTCCCCTCCCTGATGATATTCTCCTCCCCTCCATCTACCCCTCCTATCAACTTTGATTCTGCCCCCTCCCCACTTCCTGTGACCTTTCCTTTAGGCACCCTCCCTCCCTTCCCCTCCCTTCTCTCTCCTTTTCCCCCATCCCCCTTCCTCCACCCCTCTTCCCCCGGGCTTCCCCTCCCCCTTCCTCCCTTCCCCCTATCTCCTCTGCCAATGTCATCTCTGCTCTCCCCTCTCCCTCTCCCACCCCCTCTCATCCTCTCTTGGCAGGTCCCCGGACTCGCACACGCTACGTGGACTTTCGCGCGCCGGAGATCATCGCCATCAGTGTCTCGTGTGTGCCGTCGTGTTTAGTGTTCAATGTTCACCGTCGCACTCCATCGTTCACCTGTGCCATCGCCATCTTCAGTGTTTGTGCGTCGTATCAACAGTTTGCAGTGTGGATTATCGTCGAGGGTGAATGGCTCTGTGTTTGTCTTTATGTGTCTACTGTTTTATTGCCCACCGTTCTGTAACTTATGTGTATTCTTACTATTTTTTCTCATTGTGTATTCTATGGCTGAAGAGCAGCGCAGAATGCTGCTGACAGCCTGCCTGTTGTACAGGTTTTAAAATAACAATACAGAATAAAAGAAAACCTAGTCAGTCAGTCCGGTACTCGTTCTGGATTTCATTTCTATCTCGGCGGTACTGCATTCTGGTCGTTGCTCGTTCTTGACATTTGCCTGGCTCTGGTTCCGAGTGGATTTACGTTTAGTGTTAGGTGTTGTGGTTTCCACAAGCGTCCTTTGTTTATCTCTTCCTTGTTGTGTCGCTCATAGTCGGTCGTCGTCGGTTGTTGTCAGTTGTCGTTGGTCTGTCGTCCTGTGTTTACCCGGTGGTGCGTGCTCCACCGCCGGGGGCTTCCCCGCCTGGCGGCTCCGATCCGCAGCCCAAGGCGTTGCCGCTGTTGGTTGTGGCTACTGCACTATGTGAGCGTCTGGAGAAGATTTGATGAGTAAATATGCATCCACAGATCGTCGTGCCTAGATAAATAGCGCTTTCTTCATCATGAAAAAATGCATGGCTCTACTCAGCTTTGTTATTTAACGAGTTTTATACAAAAAAATCAATTGGGCATCTTCATCCAGAAACCAAATACCCCAGACCTCGTGTTGTCTGATTTTCTTGTTTACAAAATTAAAACTATTGCTGGAAGAGCTTCGTATGACCTGCTCGTATAGCTTAACGTATAGCGCTGTAACTTGAGACACAGGGAGATGAGAGAGACCTGGACCAAACTCAGGACCTTTATCTGGTATACCGACCACTCTGAATGTTGTTTCGGCAGTTTTGCTCGCTAGTTTAGTGAAATGCTAATATGGCCCTATACTTACGCCTCAGAATGTACTATACACGAACGTGTAAGACTCACAAACAGTGTTCACATAATTCGGAACAGTTGAGAGATACGACTTGCCTCCCTTAACAGACGACTGTGCCGACAGGACAGCCATCCGACCAAAAATTAACATAAATAAATGTGTCAAATCATGAAAATAGCGAATCCCAGTAGGACAGGATAAATGCTAGGGGAGCTGAAACATTGTCTCAATCACATTGACGGTAAGGAGTCTATCACGGGCACTGAAGTATCTTATGAAAGAAACTTTCGACTATTGCTCGGTGAAATGGAAACGTCACTGGGACCAACGTGTGGATGGAAGCGTGGGTTGCTTTGAAGGGGAGAAGTAATGAATATTTTGAAGAAATATTATTAAAAAGGTGTTTTTATTCTTTGAGCAGACCTCACACAACGGACTGTGAGTTGTATGAGGGCTTTTTTTCCGAGGTCCAAACGGTCGCGAAATCGCGAAATGGACACCACAGTGAAGATCAATAATTTTTTGTTTCTCATGTTTAGCTACAACTTCCAGCTATTTCCCTAAATATTCACCCCTCCGACTTTGACATTTTTCGTAGCATTGTACCAACTTTGCAGTACCCTAGTCACGGAAGGCAGCCGCCCCTGCTTTCCGGCGACTCTCTACGCTACACTGCACATTGTCGTCTTTACCAAAACACTGTCCTTATAGCCAACGGTTCATGTGAGAAATGCAATGGAAATAAGAAGGAGCAAAATCGGGGTTGTATGAGTGATCGAACATTTCTCACTGAAAAAGCTGCAGGAGCGTCTTGGCCGCAGCTGAGCATTGTCATGAAGAAGGACTTTGCTGCCACGCCTGGCCGTTGAGTTATGTGAGGTGCATGAAATCAGGAGGAGCCGTTCAGCATGAAGACATCGAATTACAGCACGCATTCCAAACTTGACGGGAAACTGTACCGCTCAAGGCACCTTTAGGTACGCACTGTCAGCCCAGAACTGAAAAGTACGATGTGGCACGACCGACAGTCACACTAGAGACAATGGGCTACACATCTGTGCAAAGCTTCCTGTGGTTTCAATTTCGCCACCTAAAAGGTTAGGGGATAACATATTCTTGGCCGTATAATGGTTTTTGTGTGACGTAAAACTTTCAACTTGAAGCAAACCAAGCGCTGTATCCTGTGTGAGATACAGAGGCGAGCGAGTGCACCGGGACTTACCCCAGTTCCCTGCTAGTGGCGCCACGTCACCTTAAAGCGTCTGCATGTGCGCACAAGTATTGCACCACAATTTGGTATGAAATTAAGAATCAAAATTTATGTTTAAAACTTTGTTAAATTATAGTTTAGTGTAATAATGTTCCAAATACCAAGTCTTGATGTTCTAAACTTAATAGTTTACGGAAAAATGCCGTTTTAAGAGAAAAATCAGAGGCGCTAAATAATGACGCTAGGGAGCCAGAATTTGGTCAGAAGGTGCAGTTAGAAGTTATAAATAAGTGATGCTGGTTTCCAAAACCATAAAACAAAAATTTACGCCAGAATCCACGTTTTTCTGAAAAATCAGAGGCGCTAAATAATGGACTTATAAACTTGAAAATTTGTTTTATGCTGCAGTACGCCCCAAAAACAGAGTGTCCACGTTAATCTACCTCTTATAGTTTTTGAGTAATTAAATAAAAACTAATTTTGTAACTAAAATGTACCTAAGTGTTGTAGATTCAGTACTTGAAATTTTAATGATAGAGGATTTTGGTTAAAGCAAATGATCAAATATATCAAATAAGACTTGTAGCATAAATAGCAACTGATATAAGTCTTAGCAAAGTTATGGTTCAGAGGTAATAATCTACCGTTAGTTCCACTAAATAAGTTCTATTAAGCAAAGTTTTCATTCTAGCGAGCTGAAACTTTCTACGTGCTTTCAAACTGCTTATCTGCTTACCAGCAAAAATTAAGAAGTTCCTGAAGTAATTGGTAACTATATTATTAAAGATTATGTGTCCGAGATAGCGGTCGTTTGTAGACTGTCGCCGTATGCAAATAGAAAGAGACAACAGATGTTTTCTCGACAGTCCGCACCGGCACCTTATAAATACAGCCCCCGAAGCAGTAGGAAGGTTCACTTCGGTCTCAGACACTTTGAGGTCCACGCCAGTTAAACGTCTGGTCGCGCTCTGCATCGGATGACGTCAGAGCCGAGATGTGATAAGCGCGTATTTGGCAGTGAAAACGGATAGTGGACCCGCGAGGGCTGTACACCATCCTGGATCGTTTAGAATTCGGAAAAATAACTGTTTTAGTGTGCCGTCCGTGTGAAATTCAATTGCGCGTGGCAAGTGGTGAATTTATTTCCACCTTTATGGCGAGCATTAATTTTTGAACATTTATTGCCAACTTTCAATTGAGTGATGTTAGTACAAGCGAAAAACAATCTGGTAGGAAGTTACCGTAGAGGTCGCCTCTGAACTGCTAAAGGTGCTGTTAGATTAGAAAGACTTGTTTCAATTGAACATAACGCAATTTTAAGTGTTGTTTGTGAGAAACTTTGATTAAATTAAATCTCGATTGGAACTTTAAACTTTTACTGAAGTCATAGTTCTGATCCCGCAAAGAAATGGGAAATAGACGCTTTTCTTTCAGTAGGCTGGACCGGAATGTGGCCGTGCAGACTGGAAACTAAGGTCAGTATGTTTCCCTTCGCTTTCTGGCTGACCACCAAATTAGTTGCCAGGCTCACGTGATTAAAGATGGCATCAAAAATTTAAACCAGTGAAGTAGCTTACTCGCCGCCCCAAAAACTGATCTTTCTGTTTGCCAGTTACAGCTCAGCTCATATGTCTTACTTACTTTAGATTACGTACTGGATTAATCTCCTATTGTCGCAGAAGTCGTCATTTGTTCTTCGGTGTGACACTGACGTTGTTAGGAGAAGGATGAAGTAAAACTGCGCACACACTGAGCGGGTGCCTTTGTGTGACCGGCTGGCTGGCGGCGTTTGGCGAGCGTCCCAGCAGGTGTTCTGGCTTCGGCAGCCGCTCCCGAGCGTGTTGACCCTGCCAACAGAGCTCCCAACCGTCGCGAAATTACCTCTGCGCGCAGCGCCTGACAATGTTGACCCACCCGCCGCGCATGTGTTCCGACGGCTGCAGACCGGGGACTGGGGAATATTCTGTGATGGCTAATAGGGGAGGTAAGAAAACTCTGCAGCCCTCAGCTCAACTTTATCAAATCACTCTACAGCAATATTACTGGTGCGACATGTTGACTATCTGAACTACTTAACATCAAATTCAAGTTGAGTATTCAGGCTGTTGTGTTACTCGTACATTATCTATAATGTACTTGCCTCAACATGCATGAGGCGTCGAAGACAGACCACCTGGAACAGATACAGAAGCGCTAAATATATACTGCTGCTGTTTTCAGAAATTTATAGCGGACTTCTTAGTAAATTTTCCAAATTACATGCTAATTTTTAGCGTTATTATTTATTATACAGACTTTATTAACGGAAATTTACATTGCTTTTATGGGATGAACCTTCAAGGACGACGCCAGCAGTGTAGTATGTGAGGAAATTCATCAAATAGTAGAAATACAACGGCAGTGCAGATCACTATCAGCAGAAAAGGTCTCTGTAACGTCAGCTCTCGTTACCAGGTGTAAGCAAACAGGGGTAGCGTCTTTGATTCGTAATCATAACGTCTTCGGTCCAGGATACGATTCCCACCGCTGTTTAAATTTTGATAAATAATCAGCATTGGCGGCCGAAGACTTCCGGCATAAGAAGTCAGCCTCATTCTGCCAACGGCCTTGTCAAAGAGGGCGGAGGAGCGGATAGAGGTTCAGGGCACTCTCTTGTCCTAGGGGTGAGAAAATGCATCTAAAGGCGGAAGAATCAGTAATGATCAACGGCATGAGGATGCATAAGGCAATGGAAACCACTGCATTAAAGACACGTAACGTTTATTCACAGGACATGTGGCTTGGAATTGAAGAAGAGTCATGATGATCTCTCCCTTGGCAAAAGATTCCGGAATAGTCCCCATTTCGGATCTCCGGTAGGGGACTTCCAAGGGGGAGGTTACCATGAGAAAAAGACTGAATAATCAACGGAAGGATAACGTTCTAAGAGTCGGGGCGTGGAATTTCAGAAGCTTGAACGTGGTAGGGAAACTAGAAAATCTGAAAAGGGAAATGCAAAGTCTCAATCTAGGGGTCAGTGAAGTGAAGTGAAAAGAAGGCAAGGATTTCTGGTCAGATGAGTGTAGGGTAATATCAACAGCAGCAGAAAATGGTATAACAGGAGTAGGATTCGCTATGAATAGGAAGGTAGGACAGAGAGTGCATTACCGTGAACAGTTCAGTGATAGGGTTGTTCTTATCAGAATCGACAGCAAACCAAGACCGATGACGTTAGATCAGGTATACATGCAGACGTCGCAAACTGCAGATGAGCAGATAGAGAAAGTGTATGAGGATATTGAAAGGGTATTAAAGTATGTAAAGGGGGATGAAAATCTAATAGTCATTGGGGACTGGAATGCTGTTGTAGGGAGCAGTAGAAGAAAAGGGTACAGGAGATTATGGGCTTGGGACGAGGAATAAGAGAGGAGGAAGACTAATTGAGTTCTGCAACAAGGTTCAGCTAGTAATAGTCAATACTCTGTTCAAGAGTCATAAGAGGAGGAGGTATACTTGCAAAAGGCCGGGTGATACGGGAAATTTTCAGTAGATTTCATCATGGTCAGACAGACATTCCGAAATCAGATACTCGATTGTAAGGTGTACGCAGAAGCAGATATAGACTCAGATCACAATATAGTAGTGATGAAGAATAGGCTGAAGTTTAAGACATTCGTCAGGAAGAATCAACATGCAAAGAAGTGGGATATGGAAGTACTAAGGAAAGACGAGATACGTTCGAAGTTCTCTAAGGCTATAGATACAGCAATAAGGAATAGCTCAGTAGGCAGTACAGTTGATGAGGAATAGACATCGCTAAAACGGCCCATCACAGAAGTTGGGAAAGGAAACATAGGTACAAAGAAGGTAACTGCGAAGAAACCATGGGTAACACAAGACATACTTTAGCTGACTGATGAAAGGAGGAAGTACAAAGTTCCGGGAAACTCAGTAACACAGAAATACAAGTCGCTGAGGAATGAAATAAATAGGAAGTGTAGAGAAGCTAAGACGAAGTGGCTGCAGGAAAAATGTGAAGACATGGGAAAAGAATTGATTATCGGAAGGACAGACTCAGCATACAGAAAAGTCAAAATAACTTTCGGTAACATTAAAAGCAAGTGACAAAAAATAGAAACATCTACGCTTCATTGCGTTGAAACTGGTAGCGACAAAATAAAATAAAATCATTAGGACAGCTGCAGCTGTTTTTACTTTTTGTCACGAGAGTAAACGGCCGTCGTCCCAGAGACCTCCTACGAAAAAGATGGTCATGCAAAAGATTAAAAGCGAATGTGGTAACATTAAAAGTGCAACGGGAATTCCATTGTTAAATACAGAGGAGAGAGCGGATAGGTGGAAGCATATACTGAAAGACTCTAAGAGGGGGAAGATTTGTCTGATGTGATAGAAGAAGAAACAGGAGTCAATTTAGAAGAGAAAGGGGATCCAGTATTTCAATCAGAATTTAAAGGAGGTTTGGAGGACTTAGGGGTCAAATAAAACGGAAGGGATTCATAACATTCCATCAGAATTTCTAAACTCATTGGGGGAAAATGCGTATGTAGATTGTGTCAAATAAGGCAGAAGGGATAGATAATATTCCATCAGAATTTCTAAAATCATTGGAGGAAGTGGTGGGTGTGTTAAATGTATGGGTCTGGCGACATAACATCTCACTTCCGGAAAAGCATTATCCACACAGTTCCGAAGACGGGAAGAGCTGACAAGTGCGAGAATTATCGCACAATCAGCTTAACAGCTCATGCATCCAAGTTGCTTACAAGAATAATACACAGAAGAATGGAAAAGAAAATTGAGGATGCGCTAGATGGCGATCAGTTTGGCTGTAGAAAAGATAAAGGCACGAGAGAGGCAATTTTGACGTTGCGGTTAATAATAGAAGCAAGAGTAAGGAAAATTCAAGACACGTCATAGGATTTGTCGACCTGGAAAAATCGTTCTACAATGTAAAATGGTGCAAGATGTTCGAAATTCTGAAAAAAGTAGGGGTAAGCTATTAGGGAGAGATGGGTTATATACAATATGTACAACAGCCAAGAGGTAATAATAAGAGTAGACGACCAAGAACGAAGTGCTCGTATTAAAAAATGTGTAAGACAAGGATGTAGCCTTTCGCCCCTACTGTTCAATCTGTACATCGAGGAAGCAATGATGGAAATAAAAGAAAGGTTTAGGAGTGGAATTAAAATTCAGGGTTAAATGATATCAATGATTCGATTCGCTCATGCCATTGCTATCCTGAGCGAAAGTGAACGGAATGAACAGTCTAATAAGTAAACAGCATGGATTGAGAGTAAATCGAAGAAAGACGAAGGTAAAGGGAAGTAGTAGAAATGAGAACAGCGAGAAACATAACGTCAGGAGTGATGGTCATGAAGTAGTTGAAGTTAAGGAATTCTGCTACCTAGGCAGAAAAATAACCAATGACGGACGGAGCAAGGAGGATATCAAAAGCAGACTAGCTAAAGTAAAAAAGGCATTCCTGGGCAAGAGAAGTCTACTAATATTAAATATCGGCCTTAATTTGAGAAATAATTTTCTGAGAATGTACGTGTGAAGCACAGCATTGTATGGTAGTGAAACATGGACTGTGGGAAAACCGGAACAGAAGAGAATCGAAGCATTTGAGATGTGGTGCTACAGACGAATGTTGAAAATTGGGTGGACTGATAAGATAAGGAATGGGGAGATTCTGCGCAGAATCGGAGAAGAAAGGGATATGCGGAAAATACAGATAAGGACAAGGCACAGTATGATAGGACGTGAGGGAATAAATTCCATGGTCCTGGAGGGAGCTGTAGAGGGCAAAAACTGTAGAGGAAGACAGAGATTGGAATACATCCACCAAATAACTGAGGACGTAGGTTGCAAGTGGTACTCTGAGATGAAGAGGTTAGTACAGGAGAGGAATTCGTGGCGGGCCGCATCAAACCAGTCAGTAGACTGATGACCAAAAAAAAAAAAAAGCTAACTGGTAACCCAGTCACTGTTCGCCTGTCAAGTGCTACGACTGTCGTGTCAAACGCTCAAACTGCATTCGCATATACTAAAAAGCAATACCTACAGATAATAAGGCACACTGTATTCTAAATGTGGACTTCTCGTCCACAACTAACTTCTGGTGGTTGGAGTTCACAGTCATGTAAATTTTTTTAAATGACGGCAGAGTACGCTTTGACTGTAATAGTGATTTATTTACACTTTGACAGTTCCGGTCCTGGGCTGTTATCAAGCGGTGTAACTGTGTTTTAGCACATGCAGAAATCTACAAACCATCTGACATACACGAGTATAGTTGTATACGTGTCCTCGTATGCTAGGTTCTTTAGGGTTATTAACATCTTTAACACGAATGTCTACAAATCACTACTGGTGTACATTATCTACGTATTAACTGAGGTAGACAGAGTACAACGGTAGTGATCTGGTGTGATTCAGGTTACGAATGGTAAAAGCCCCAACATACGGATACGACTGGAAAATGTATACGAATCAGAAGATTTTTAGCTTTTGACGAGCGCTATGCCACAATCCTGTCATTTGATAATGGCCTCATGGCTGAAACTGCTGTAGTACAAATAAATTTAAAAAAAGTATAGCTAAAGGCGACTGTGATGTCCGTTAGAAAATTATCTCTCGCATGGCTATGTTATAAGCCTTTACATGTGTTCAGAAATCATCTGGGAGTTGGTGTACACATCGTACTTCAATTTTGGCTAAAGATAAGTCTCCATAGATGTTAAAAGTGATAACGATAAGGCCACTTCGTGTTTCCCGAACGACCAATACAACATATGTTGTTGACACATGGATTTCCTTATGTCCAGAGGAGCGTCTTCCACTTTCCGATGCAGAATATACACTCCTGGAAACTGAAATAAGAACACCGTGAATTCATTGTCCCAGGAAGGGGAAACTTTATTGACACATTCCTGGGGTCAGATACATCACATGATCACACTGACAGAACCACAGGCACATAGGCACAGGCAACAGAGCATGCACAATGTCGGCACTAGTACAGTGTATATCCACCTTTCGCAGCAATGCAGGCTGCTATTCTCCCATGGAGACGATCGTAGAGATGCTGGATGTAGTCCTGTGGAACGGCTTGCCATGCCATTTCCACCTGGCGCCTCAGTTGGACTAGCGCTCGTGCTGGACGTGCAGACCGCGTGAGACGACGCTTCATCCAGTCCCAAACATGCTCAATGGGGGACAGATCCGGAGATCTTGCTGGCCAGGGTAGTTGACTTACACCTTCTAGAGCACGTTGGGTGGCACGGGATACATGCGGACGTGCATTGTCCTGTTGGAACAGCAAGTTCCCTTGCCGGTCTAGGAACGGTAGAACGATGGGTTCGATGACGGTTTGGATGTACCGTGCACTATTCAGTGTCCCCTCGACGATCACCAGTGGTGTACGGCCAGTGTAGGAGATCGCTCCCCACACCATGATGCCGGTGTTGGCCCTGTGTGCCTCGGTCGTATGCAGTCCTGATTGTGGCGCTCACCTGCACGGCGCCAAACACGCATACGACCATCATTGGCACCAAGGCAGAAGCGACTCTCATCGCTGAAGACGACACGTCTCCATTCGTCCCTCCATTCACGCCTGTCGCGACACCACTGGAGGCGGGCTGCACGATGTTGGGGCGTGAGCGGAAGACGGCCTAACGGTGTGCGGGACCGTAGCCCAGCTTCATGGAGACGGTTGCGAATGGTCCTCGCCGATACCCCAGGAGCAACAGTGTCCCTAATTTGCTGGGAAGTGGCGGTGCGGTCCCCTACGGCACTGCGTAGGATCCTACGGTCTTGGCGTGCATCCGTGCGTCGCTGCGGTCCGGTGCCAGGTCGACGGGCACGTGCACCTTCCGCCGACCACTGGCGACAACATCGATGTACTGTGGAGACCTCACGCCCCACGTGTTGAGCAATTCGGCGGTACGTCCACCCGGCCTCCCGCATGCCCACTATACGCCCTCGCTCAAAGTCCGTCAACTGCACATACGGTTCACGTCCACGCTGTCGCGGCATGCTACCAGTGTTAAAGACTGCGATGGAGCTCCGTATGCCACGGCAAACTGGCTGACACTGACGGCGACGGTGCACAAATGCTGCGCAGCTAGCGCCATTCGACGGCCAACACCGCGGTTCCTGGTGAGTCCGCTGTGCCGTGCGTGTGATCATTGCTTGTACAGCCCTCTCGCAGTGTCCGGAGCAAGTATGGTGGGTCTGACACACCGGTGTCAATGTGTTCTTTTTTCCATTTCCAGGAGTGTATATTAGGAACTATAGATAGTTGTCGCTATTTAGAGTCTCATCAACGAAACAGGTACCAATGACTCGATTCTTGAGATGATCACTCCCGCCGCAGTAGTTAGCACAGTTTACTCGGGAGAAGGACAGTTCAAATCCCCGCCCAGTCATTCTGATTTAGTTTTTCCGTGATTTCGTTAAATCACTTAAGGAAATTTCCGGGATGGTTGTTTTGAAAGGCACGACCGGTATCCTTCCCCATCCTTCTTTAATACCACCTTGTGCCTCGTCTCTAACTACCTCGTTGTCGGCGGGACGTCAAACCCTAATCATCGTTCCTCTCCTTTCTTAAGCCACACGATGGCAAATCAAGGTCATTGTTTTTCCACGTATCCTAGCTTTGATTTTGAACTGATCAGTACGGCATATAAGGAAGATTGAAAATTTCATAGTTTTTAAACCATTTTTCGCCCCCTCCCCCCCCCCCTCTCATGAACCATGGACCGTCGAATTAAATCGGATGATGCTGCGGGAATTAGACACTTAAAGTAGTAAAGGAGTTTTGCTATTTGGGGAGCAAAATAACTGACGATGGTCGAAGTAGAGAGGATATAAAATGTAGACTGGCAATGGCAAGGAAAACGTTTCTGAAGAAGAGAAATTTGTTATCATCGAGTATAGATTTAAGTGTCAGGAAGTCGTTTCTGAAAGTATTTGTATGGAGTGTAGCCATGTATGGAAGTGAAACATGGACGATAAATAGTTTGGACAAGAAGAGAATAGAAGCTTTCGAAATGTGGTGCTACAGAAGAATGCTGAAGATTAGATGGGTAGATCACATAACTAATGAGGAAGTATTGAATAGGATTGGGGAGAAGAGAAGTTTGTGGCACAACTTGACCAGAAGAAGGGATCGGTTGGTAGGACATGTTCTGAGGCATGAAGGGATCACCAATTTAGTATTGGAGGGCAGCGTAGAGGGTAAAAATCGTAGAGGGAGACTGAGAGATGAATACACTAAGCAGATTCAGAAGGATGTAGGTTGCAGTAGGTACTGGGGGATAAAGAAGCTTGCACAGGATAGAGTAGCATGGAGAGCTGCATCAAGACAACAACTGGACTGAAGACAACAACAACAACAACGGCCCATCACTTTTTAATTCTCATAGATAATATTCTCGGAACTGTAACATGTCGTGAAAGTCACTGCTTTGAAAATGTTGATAGAACGAAATGTGGAATGGGTGAAATACACTTCTCTGCAAAGCCTAAAGACGAGAGCTATATACTATGATAACATATGAATAATTGGGTGGAACTGAACACTTGGACATAACATGGCGTGAGGTCAGCGTGTATAAATGTGCAAAATGGGCTGGTGTCACAAAACGAGGCAGTTGAACCAAAGGCATAAGTCATGTGTGTCAATCAGGGACCAGTTACAATGCATTGTTGTGTTCATCGTTACTGCTTGGTCCACATTTGGATGACTTCACATGGAGAAGGATCATTTGGAAACAGGAAGGAGATTAAAATATCCCGAGTGTAGCCCAGGAATGTGGTATTTTGTTCCACGTGCATCGGGAGCGTTCCGAACAACAGCCACTGCTGCCCAAAGGATAAGAGATGGTCAACCACGACCAGCTAGAGCAGCAGGTGATCGCTGCATTGTGCCGCAGACTAGGAGGGACCAATGTTAGTGAGTGCAACAGGAACCACATTTAACAGGACTGCAACACAAAAACCTTACGCTGCATGGTGGTACGGTGACTGCATGGTGTTCAGCTGTTATCCCAACGACCAGTAGGTTGTGTATCGTTGAACATCTGCAGCGTCGTTCGCGATGGTGCCAAGGACATAGGGATTGGGCCAACGAGCAGTGGGTCGCGTTCTCTACTCGGATGTGAGCAGGTCCAATCCGAGCAGTGAGTCTGGGTGTGCCCTCATATGGAGTGAGGCGGGAACTCATAATACGAGTAATACTTGTGGCCAGCACGGGAGCGCGTTTCAGAGTATGCACTGCGCACCCTCTTAAGGACGATTTCCCTCGTTTGTAATGTCCAGGGGACACAGTAGACTGCTGTGTCTTCGGTGTAATTATTATCTTCGAATAAATGGTGTCGTTTCCGGTTGCGTATTTGTCTCTGTTACCTTCTGAGCATTACTGTAGCACCTCTTTCTACGTACGGTTCACGTTTCGTCGATATATTACTTGGCCGTGACACTTCATCTAAAAATCGTTTTAGTCCTTAAGTTTTGCACGCCTATACGTTAAAACATAAATGGTAGTAAGAGACTTCTTTCGCACATTCAAGATGTCTCGAAGAGACATGTGGATTTTGTGTTACCGCTGTTGAAATACGCAATGTACACTCCTGGAAACTGAAATAAGAACGTGAATTCATTGTCCCAGGAAGGGGAAACTTTATCGACACATTCCTGGGGTCAGATACATCACATGATCACACTGACAGAACCACAGGCACATAGACACAGGCAGCAGAGCATGCACAATGTCGGCACTAGTACAGTGTATATCCACCTTTCGCAGCAATGCAGGCTGCTATTCTCCCATCCAGTCCCAAACATGCTCAATGGGGGAGAGATCCGGAGATCTTGCTCGCCAGGGTAGTTGACTTACACCTTCTAGAGCACGTTGGGTGGCACGGGATACATGCGGACGTGCATTGTCCTGTTGGAACAGCAAGTTCCCTTGCCGGTCTAGGAATGGTAGAACGATGGGTTCGATGACGGTTTGGATGTACCGTGCACTATTCAGTGTCCCCCCGACGATCACCAGTGGTGTACGGCCAGTGTAGGAGATCGCTCCCCACACCATGATGCCGGGTGTTGGCCCTGTGTGCCTCGGTCGTATGCAGTCCTGATTGTGGCGCTCACCTGCACGGCGCCAAACACGCATACGACAATCATTGGCACCAAGGCAGAAGCGACTCTCATCGCTGAAGACGACACGTCTCCATTCGTCCCTCCATTCACACCTGTCGCGACACCACTGGAGGCGGGCTGCACGATGTTGGGGCGTGAGCGGAAGACGGCCTAACGGTGTGCGGGACCGTAGCCCAGCTTCATGGAGACGGTTGCGAATGGTCCTCGCTGATACCCCAGGAGCAACAGTGTCCCTAATTTGCTGGGAAGTGGCGGTGCGGTCCCCTACGGCACTGCGTAGGATCCTACGGTCTTGGCGTGCATCCGTGCGTCGCTGCGGTCCGGTCCCAGGTCGACGGGCACGTGCACCTTCCACCGACCACTGGCGACAACATCGATGTACTGTGGAGACCTCACGCCCCACGTGTTGAGCAATTCGGCGGTACGTCCACCCGGCCTCCCGCATGCCCACTATACGCCCTCGCTCAAAGTCCGTCAACTGCACATACGGTTCACGTCCACGCTGTCGCGGCATGCTACCAGTGTTAAAGACTGCGATGGAGCTCCGTATGCCACGGCAAACTGGCTGACACTGACGGCGGCGGTGCACAAATGCTGCGCAGCTAGCGCCATTCGACGGCCAACACCGCGGTTCCTGGTGTGTCCGCTGTGCCGTGCGTGTGATCATTGCTTGTACAGCCCTCTCGCAGTGTCCGGAGCAAGTATGGTGGGTCTGACACACCGGTGTCAATGTGTTCTTTTTTCCATTTCCAGCTGTGTATCTCTCTCCTCCCTTCCTTTTTTTCTTTTACTTTTGTTTCTTTTTTCGTCGGTGTATTTTATTCTTCAGATTTCCAATCTTGAGAAATGTTTTAATGATCTTTTCAAGGACAGATTCTGAGGGTATGGTACGATTAGGATATTTCTTAGCTTACAGCAGCACCGTTACCCTACCAACATATCCACTTTTTCTACTGACGAATATTACGAAAAGCTGAAGATATTCGCGAGTATGACACACATTTGTGTGACTTCCTGATGAAAGGACAGTGGTGCTCACTAATTTGTAAAGATGCGCATAGTTACGTCATTTAAACCATCTAAGAAGGCTGTATTTCATGTCACAGAAGATGGTATATTAGTAAATTAAGAAAAATTTGGTTTCATGATTTGAGTTGTATGAACGTTAAAAATTTATAATAAAGTCGAGAATTTCGTCACATTTTCCGTATAGCAAAAACGGAGCAGAACGTATTTACTCATTCGTTGTATATTTTGGATGCCTTACCCCGAATAATGTGCCCGAACTGACGTTTGTGTCACTGTCTGGTAATGTTATCAGTTCTCCGTCTGCCGTTCATTCATATACAAAATATTAGGAACACAGTTTTAATCTGCCAGGAAGTTTCAAATCAGCGCACACTCCGCTGCAGAGTGAAAATCTCATTCTGGAAATATCCCCCAGGCTGTGGCTAAGCCATGTCTCCGCAATATCCTTTCTTCCAAGGGTGCTAGTTCTGCAAGGTTCGCAGGACAGCTTCTGTGAAGTTAGGAAGGTAGGAGACTAGGTACTGGCAGAAGTAAAGCTATGAGGACGGGGCATGAGTCGTGCTCGGGTAGCTCAGTTGGTTGCCGGCACGGTACCTCAGCGTGTTCGGTCAGAGGGTTAGCTGTCCTCTGTAATAAAAAAAAACCTGAGTTAATGGATAAACGACGAACTGAAACGGGTGTCTTGCGACGTCCACCCCGAGCAGATACAACGAACGAAAACGAAAAAAACGAGATCAATAAAAAAAAGTTGGTAGAGCACTTGCCCGCGAAAGGCAAAGGTCCCGAGTTCGAGTCCCGATCCAGCACAATTTTAATCTGCCAGGAAGATTCATATTAGGAAAACATTTATATGTGTGACATCCCAGCCACAACAAGCAATGCAGCCTTTATCGCAAGTAAGAAAACATGAAAATTTGGGGATTGTCCGATACAGGGGGTTATTAAATCTTAGGCAGTGACATTCTGCCGAGACAATAATAGTTTTTCGCGGATGAAAGTAACTTGTCGCGTGCTGTGAGGTACCAAATTAAAAGTAGGACCTGCTTGAAAAACATGGCGTCACGTAAACATTTTGTTACCATTAAGTAACAAAATATTCTAGTTTTAAGCTCCTCATTATCTTACAGTTCGTAACAACTATTTCGTATATTATTATATACTATTTATGAACCATATAACTTGCCGTTGGTGGGGAGGCTTGCGTGCCTCAGCGATACAGACAGCCGTACCGTAGTTGCAACCACAACGGAGGGGTATCTGTTGAGAGGCCAGACAAACTTCTGGTTCCTCAAAAGGGGAAGCAGCCTTTTCAGTAGTTCCAGCGGCAACAGTGTGGATGATTGACTGATCTGGCCTTGTAACACTAACCAAAACGGCCTTGCTGTGCTGGTACTGTGAACGGCTGAAAGCAAGGGGAAGCTACAGCCTAATTTTTCTCGATGGCATGCAGGTGTACTGTTTGATTAAATGATGATGGCGTCCTCTTGGGTAAAATATTCCTGAGGTAAAATAGTCCTCCCTTCGGATCTCCGGGCGGGGACTACTCAAGAGGACGTCGTTATCAGGAGAAACAAAACTGGCGTCCTACGGATCGGAGCGTGGAATGTCAGATCCCATAATCGGGCAGGTAGGTTAGAAAATTTGGAAAAGGAAATGGATAGGTTAAAGTTAGATACCGTGGAGATTAGTGAAGTTCTGTGGTAGGAAGAACAGGACTTCTGGTCTGGTGAATATAGGGTTATGAAAATAAAATAGAGGTTGCAGGAGTAGGTTTAATAATGAATAAGAAAATAAGAATGTGGATATGCTACTATGAACAGAATAGGGGACACATTACAGAAGCCCACGCCTACCATAGTAGTACAAGTTTATATGCCAACTAGCTCTGCAGATGATGAAGAGACTGAAGAAATGTGTTATAAGACAAAAGAAATTAGTCAGATAGTTAAGACACACGAAATTTAATTGTCTTGGGGGACTGGAATTCGATAGTACGAAAAGGAAGAGAAGGAAAGTAGTAGGTGAATATGGACTGGGGGAAAGGCATGAAAGAGGAAGCCGTCTGGTAGAATTTTGCACAGAGCATAACTTAATCATAGCTGATGTACGAAACATGAAAGAAGGTTGTATACGTGGAAGAGATCTGGAGATACCGGAAGGTTTCCGGTTGATTATATAATGGTAAGACAGAGGGACAGGTGTGGAATCTACCACAATTTACTTGTTATGAACTGTAAATTAAAACTGAAGAAACTGCAGAAAGTTGGGAATTTCAGGAGATGGGACCTGGATAAACTGAAAGAACCAGAGGTTGAAGTGAGTTTCGGGGGTGGGGGATTAAGGAAAGATTAACAAGAACAGGGTAAAGGAACACAGTAGAAGAATGGGTTGCTTTGAGAGATCAAATAGTGAAGGCAACAGAGGATCAAGTAGGTAAAATGACGAGAGCTAGTGGAAATCTTTGGGCAACTCTAGAAATATTCAATTCAATCGATGAAAGAAGAGAAGATATAAATGCAATAAAAGAGGAAGGCGGAAGGGAAACAGTAAGTGCAAAACGGCGAGGCAGCAATGGCTAGAGGACAAATATGAGGATGTAGAGGCATATGTCACTAGGTGTAAGATACATGCAGGATACAGGAAAATTAAAGAGACCTTTGGAGAAAAGAGAACCACTTGCATGAATATCAAGAGCTCAGATGGAAACCCAGTTCTAAGCAAAGAAGGGAAAGCAGAAAGCTGGGAGGAGTATATAGAGGGTCTATACAAGGGAGATGTACTTGGGGGCAATATTTTGAAAATGAATTGGACGTAGATGAAGATGAAACGGGAGATATGATACTAAGTGAAGAATTTGAAAAAGCACTGAAAGACGTAAATCGAAACAAGGTCCCGGGAATAGACAGCATTTCATTAGAGCTACTAGTTGCCTTGGGAGAGCCAGCCATGACAAAATTCTGCCATCTGGTGAGCAAGGTGTATGAGACAGGAGAAATAGCCATAGACTTCAAAAAGAACATAATAATTACAATTCCAAAGAAAGCAGGTGCTGACAGGTGTGGAAATTGCGGAACTATCAGTTTAATAAGTCAAGGTTGCAAAATACTAACACGAATCTTTTAAACAATAATGGAAAAACTGGTAGAAGCCACCTCATGGGAGATCAGTTTGGATTCCAGAGAAATGTAGAACGCGAGAGACAATACTGACCGTACGATTTCTCATAGAAAATAGGTTAAGGAAAGGCAGACTTACGTCTAATGCATTTGTAGACTTAGAGAAAGCTTTTGACATTGAAATCTGGAATACTCTCTTTAATTTTTAAAGGTGGCAGGGGTAAAATACAGGGAGCGAAAAGCTATTTAGAATTTTTACAGAAACAAGATGGCAGTTATAACCGTTGAGGGACACGAAAGGGTAGCATCGGTTGAGGAGAGAGTGAGACAGGGTTGTAGCTTATCCCCGACGTCATTCAGTCTGTACATTGAACAAGCAGTAAAAGAAATAAAAGAAAAATTTGGAGTAGATATTAAAGTCCAGGGAGAAGAAATAAAAACTTTGAAGTTTACGATGACATTGTAATACTGTCAGAAACAGAAAAGGACTTCGAAGAGCATTTAAACGGTATGGACACTGCCTTGAAAGGAGGATATAAGATGAACACCAACAAAAGCTAAACGAGGATACTAGAATGTAGTCGAATTAAATATGGTGACGCTGAGGGAATTAGATTAGAAAATGAGACTATTAAAGTAGTAGATGAGTTTTGCTATTTAGGAAGCAAAACAACTGACGATGCTCGAAGTAGGGAGGATATGAAATATAGATTGGCAATGGCAAGAAAAGCTTTTCTGAAGAAGAGAAATTTGTTAACATAGAGTACAGATTTTCGTGTCAGGCAGTCTTTTCTGAAAGTATTTGTATAGAGTGTAACCATATATGGAAGTGAAATACAGACGATAAAAAGCCGTTTTTAAGAGCTGCACGGTCACCAGTGGCATCTGTTGGGACATGTGCGAAAGAACTGATGCTATCTTCATATCGCTAAGGCTAACCGGCTGCTGACCTTCTTCAGTGCGGATGCACACGAATTGCCTGAACTCTTACGAGACCTGGTGGATTGTCCGCCGCAAGTAATGGGTATAATGGCAGGGGCACTACGAATGGCCGAGCGGTTCCAGGCGCTACAGTCTGGAACAGCGCGACCACTACAACCGCAGGTTCGAATCCTGCCTCGGGCATGGATGTGTGGGATGTCCTTAGTAGGTTAGTTAGGTTTAAGTAGTTCTTAGTTCTAGGGGACTGATGACCTCAGAAGTTAAGTCCCACAGTGCTGAGAGCCATTTTGAACTACGAATGTAGTGTGTGGACTATAAGTTGAGAATGTGGGGCTCACCGGGAGCGTGCCAGGGATATTTCCCTTGCGGTCGCTGTATCCTTTGTGCCCTCAGTGGCTCAGATCGATAGAGCGTCTGCCATGTAAGCTGAAGATCCCGGGTTCGAGTTCTGGTCGGGGCACACATTTTCAACTGTACTCCCTGATGTATATCAACGCCTGTCAGCAGCTAGTGGTATTGATTTAATTGTAATTTCATTAAACAGTTTTATGATTATTCCCACTCGTCTTCCGAGTGCGATGGGTAGGAACATTATTCACTGAAAATTTTAGAGCACTACAATGACAAAAACTAAGAAGTAACTGTGGTGTCACCGCCGGACACCACACTTGCTAGGTGGTAGCCTTTAAATCGGCCGCGGTCCGTTAGTATACGTCGGACTCGCGTGTCGCCACTATCAGTGATTGCAGACCGAGCGCCGCCACACAGCAGGTCTAGAGAGACTTCCTAGCACTCGCCCCAGTTGTACAGCCGACTTTGCTAGCGAAGGTTCACTGACAAAATACGCTCTCAGTTGGCGAGACGATAGTTAGCATAGCCTTCAGCTACGTCATTTGCTACGACCTAGCAAGGCGCCATTACCAGTTACTATTGAGATTATGAATATTGTACCGTCAAGAGCGATGTTCACCATTTATGGATTAAAGTTAAGTATTCCAGCAGCTACGTCCTTTTTTTTTAAGTCTAATTTCCTTGTCCTGTTCCAGACCTCACGCCCGCCCGCGTGAGCTAAAACGCGTGCCTTTCGGCTTCCTCTAATAATACGGTGTTGGCTCTCCTGCCAACCCACAACAGTAACAACGCCAATTTTTATTCTACTTAAAAAGCCAGTCTCGTATTAGGTAATAATCACCGAATGCCAGAAGGTTTTGACATCGTGTGGCGGCGCGGTGTTTTACCTACGTAAGATGTCCGAAGTCCGTACTGATGCAAAGCGTAATGTATCAGCAGTACCAAATGTACATACAGGGCGCAAAATGTTTTCAGTTTCAGGTCGAGCTAACTACCAAATAAGGGAATTTTGTAGAATGAAATACCAAGTCCGTACTAGTTACAATCTGAAGTACAACTTTCACATGTACACACGCACGGTATTAACAGCCAGCTTACAGTTTCCATCCTGACCCTATACAGAATACACTCACGGACTGCACTGGTAAGAATGTTCGCTCAATAACTTGCGAATGTTCACATCGAACTTAAAAAGCTCAAGGTTACGACTGCACTGCACGCTGCGCGGAGTTCAATTTATTCGAAATGAAGTCATAGTTCATACACAATATTTCTTGTTAAGTTTAAAAAGGTGAAGATAATATCTGTTCTGAAACCTGGCAAACCCAGCAACTATCGCCCCATTTCCCTACTCAGCTGCTGCTACAAGCTTTTTGAAAGGCTAATATATAACAGAATAAGTAGCGCTATTTTAGAGAACGTTTCAGTTGATCAGGCAGGCTTCAGACCAGGGCGTAGCTGCTGCGACCAAGTATTGTCTCTCACATCCTTCATAGAGTCATGATACCAAATTAAGCAGAAAACATCTGTGGCATTTGTTGATCTAACTGCCGCCTTCGACACTGTGTGGAGGGAAGGCCTTATCTACAAATTTCTCCGCATCACACCCTGCAGAACAATGGCTCGACTGATTAACAGCATGCTAAGTGATCGGAAGTTCCAGGCAATCACTGGAAGCAACATAAGTAAGGAGAGGAAGCTGAACAACGGATTGCCACAAGGATCAGTTCTCTCACCCTTACTGTTCAACTTATGTCTATCTGATCTACCTGACACTTCGTCCAGAAAATACTGCTATGCCGGTGACCTGGCTCTAGCCGTCAAACACCAGGAAATGAAGACAACAGAAGAGATTTTAGCCAATGACCTGTCTGTATTAGACAATTACTTCAAAATCTGGAGACTCCAACCCAGTGTGAGTAAAACAGAAGTGTGTTGCTTCCATCTAAATAACAAGTTGGCGAACGTAAAACTGGAAGTAAGTTTCAGAGGCAGAATTCTTCGTCACAATTGGAACCCAAAATATCTTGGTGTCATCCTTGATCGTACACTATGCTTCAAACAACACCTTCCTAACTTAGCTCAAAAGCTGAGGACTCGAAATAACATCCTCCATAAGCTATGCGGAACTACCTGGGGATCTTCAGCAACCACCCTGCGAACCTCAGCTCTGGGCTTGGTATACTCAAGTGCTGAGTATTGTGCATCTGTTTCGATGAATAGTCATCATACAAGGTTTGTTGATACCCAGCTGAATACGACAATGCACATAATATCTGGCACAATCAGATCTACTCCAGTTTATTGGCTTCCACTGTTAACCGGTATAATGCCTCCTGATCTACGCAGATGTACTGCCCTTATGAGAGAATTCCACAAGATCTGCAGGAATTCTAACCTACCCGTGCATAGCGACCTGCCACTTTTAAATCGCAAGAGACTGAAATCACGTCATCCAACTCTGTGCGATGCTGCTGACATGGTTGCTAAGAATTTCGAACCTCTTGAAGAATGGAAAGGTCGGTGGGAAGCAGTGACAGATGTGCACCTGCACAACATCTTCTCAGGTGCTAAACTTCCAAGTGGATTCGACTTACCACGCAAGACCTGGTCTACTCTCAACAGAATCCGTACCAGCCATGGGCGATGCAGGGATGCTCTCTTTAAGTGGAAGAAGCTGCCTGGTCCAGCCTGTGACTGCGGGGCTCCATACCAGACTGTTCACCACATTGTCAGAGAATGCAGGATTCGAGCCTATCACGGCGCCATAGAGGACTTCCTGCTAGCAACTCCAGATGCAGTGCGCTGGATTGAAGGGCTGGATATTCAGCTGTAAAGACAAACTTAAGTTTCTTGTGTGTCTTGTGTACATATGTATATGTAATTTCATGATATGTCTGTATCAGCCATACGCTAAATAAAAATAAAAGTTCATACACAAATAATCCGGAATTCAAAGAAACGTCGTTCACGTTCGCTACGTAATACCTTCCAATACGTTGCAGTCTTTTAGCCGCCACAGTTGCTCAGAATTAAACCATTTTTACGGCGCTCATTGCAGACCCGTCTGACCGTCACGAGAGTTGCGCTGCGAGTCTTCCAGATTTCCGGTCGCACAGGAGCTCGCCCTGGTAAAGCGCGCGACGCTGCTACCTCCTGACTGGATGCACCCAAACGTAGACAACCAGGTTTTGAGTTTGTTTTATAACACCCCGCGTATTCTGATCTGAAACAATCACTTTATCAAAGCAATTTAGACCAATTTATCAAATACTACGTTTCAAAATCCCCTCTTTAAATGTCTGTTGTTGTGGTCTTCAGTCCTGAGACTGGTGTGATGCAGCTCTCCATGCTTCTCTATCCTGGGCAAGCTTCTTCATCTCCCAGTACTTACTGCAGCCTACATCCTTCTGAATCTGCTTAGTGTATTCATCTCTTGGTCTCCCTCTACGATTTTTACCCTCCACGCTGCCCTCCAGTACCAAATTGGTGATCCCTTGATGCCTCAGAACATGTCCTACCAACCCATCCCTTCTTCTAGTCAAGTTGTGCCACAAACTCCTCTTCTCTGCAATTCAATTCAATACCTCCTCATTAGTTATATGATCTACCCATCTAATCTTCAGCATTCTTCTGTAGTACCACATTTCGAAACCTTCTATTCTCTCCCTGTCCAAACTATTTATTGTCCATGTTTCACTTCCACAGATGGCTACACTCCACACAAATACTTTCAGAAACGACTTCCTGACATTTAAATCTATACTTCTTCTTCAGAAACGCTTTCCTTGCCATTGCCAGTCTAAATTTTATATCCTCTCTACTTCGACCGTCATCAGTTATTTTGCTCCCCAAGTAGCAAAATTCCTTTACTACTTTAAGTGTCTCATTTCCTAATCTAATTCCCTCAGCATCACCCGACTTAATTCGATTACATTCCAGTATCCTCGTTTTGCTTTTGTTGATGATCATCTTATACCCTCTTTTCAAGACACTATCCATTCCGTTCAACTGCTCTTCCAAGTCCTTTGCTGTCTCTGACACATTTACAATGTCATCGGCGAACCTCAGAGTTTTTATTTCTTCTTCATGGATTTTAATACCTACTCCGAACTTTTCTTTTGTTTCCTTTATTGCTTGCTCAGTATACAGATTGAATAACATCGAGGATAGGCTACAACCGTGTCTCACTCCCTTCCCAACGACTTCCTGCCTTTCATACCCCTCGACTCTTATAACTGCCATCTGCTTTCTGTACAAATTGTAAATAGCCTTTCGCTCCCTGTATTTTACCCCTGCCACCTTCAGAATTTGAAAGAGAGTATTCCAATCAACGTTGTCAAAAGCTTTTAAATCTTTGAAATATGTTTCTTGTTTCCACAGTTCCATGAACTAGTAGCCTAAAATATACAAGTATCCCCGTTATATGTGACTCATTCACACTATGCAAGGCGCACGTTCTTACGCTTTCACACACATAGTTACAACTACAGACATTCACATGTCACATACATACCACACCTATTCCTTGTTTCATTCACTTAACAAAGAAAATTATGTTGACGTTATTTTACATAGAACAAATGTCAAAGAAAACAGAAACTGTCTTGTAAAAATAATTTTACATAAAAGTTTCCCTCTTTGTTACTGAAACCCCGTATTTCATTAAACTCCTTCATTTACTGTTAGCAGCTTTTTATGAACTTCTCAGGACGTTACTGACTTAAGGAAGTTGTAAGTTAAGCTCTTTTTTATGGCTGCCTATACCTCTAAAAGGTCTGCAGATCTGATGCTGAAATTAAAATTAGTGTTAGCTATAGTTGCACTAAGTTCTATTACAGTTCTAGTTTGACAAAGGTAGAACTTAACTTATTTTAATGAGTGTAATATTTCGTTTCTCGGACGGTAGTGGCACAGCGCAGCTGCATGTATGACCATCTGTCATGGTGAAACCCTGATTTATAGCAAGTGTGAGGCTAACTTCAGTACGATTCTTCCAATTCATTTGCATGCCTGTGGAAAAACGTCTCAGTTGTGTGACAGCGTTTGTGATTCTCGGTTCTAGTAGTGATTCCTGGGGTTCGCAAGGAAATGTTATAGGCCCTCTGCTGTTCTTAATCCATATAAGCATTTCAGGAGATAATCTGAGCAGCCCTCTTATATTGTTTGCAGATTATGTTGTCAGTTACTATCTACTGCGTGGTACGGGATCATTACCTAATATAATTGACGCAGTACATCGAAAAAGTTCAAGGAAGGGCAGCCCGTCTCATATATTATTGTGTATTAGGGGAGACAGTGTCACGGAAATGATATGCAAGCTAGAGTGGCATTCATTAAAACAAAAGGATTTTTCGTCGCGGCGATACTTTTCCACGTTACTTCAATCACCATTTTTCTCCTCAGAATGAGAAAATATTTTATCAACTGTCACGTACGTGAGGCGAAATGACCATTGCAATAACATAAGATAAATCTGAGCTAGCGCGCTAAGATTTAAGTGTTCATTTTTTCCCACGTGCTGTTCGGGAGTCGAAGGTAGAGAAATGGTCTCAAAATGGTTCTGTCCCTGTCTTTCAACTGGAAAGTAGTCATGTTGATGTAGATAAAGACAGTATGCAAGCGACATGCATTCCGCAAAACAGTCAAAAACTCCGAAATAATGCGAGAATCAAAACACCGATAACATATTTTGTTCATAACTACTGTAAACCAGTGTCTCTAAAAGAAACGAATGCAAGTTAAGAGTTATGTTCTACCAGATATCATGTTTGTCTTAAGCTCAAATATGTATAATAAAACTCAATAAATTTCTGAGATCTCATTAAGATGTCTGCGTCTTCAAAAATTTGCCCATTTTCCTGTATTGTTTTCTATCTCTCAAGGCAGTAAATTTAATCGGTGCGTTTCATTAATTGAAGTAATGGAGGAATTTATAAGAAGGCTTGGGAATGCTGATATTGTCTCCGGTTTCTCAATGGCTTTAGAGGCCATTTTCCGCTTCTCTTAATGAGGTTCCAGTAAATTTCCTGTTGGAGTTTAAATATCTGCTAGGAACTGAAACTAAGGGAACAAAATTATTTGCAGAAAGAAGTCAAGAAGTTTTCCACAATTAAATGTTTATCATGTGGCAGAAAATATACGAGTAATTTCCAAATGTGTTACCATGTTTTTATAGATGTTTCATTTGGTCTTTACTTATGAAAACGTGAAGTTTTCTGGTACTGTTTAGAGCCTTGTTTGGCACAGAAATTGAAATCTAGAGAAACTTTGTTAAAGGTACGGACATAAGAACCACCTTGAAACGTATTATGTAGGGAACACGGACGCTCTTTAATGAAGTTGTACTGTAGTCATCGTTCAGGTTTTGGTATGCAAGACAATTTTCACGTTTTACTCGTGAATATAAAATACTTTCGCGGTTCATAAGTTCGATGACGAACTGCAGCAGGCTGAATGTATGTAGTTGTTTATTGTTGTATTCTATTTTGCTGCATAAATATTCTCTTCCAACAGATTTCCCTTATCGCTCATCATACAATGTCAAACAATGAAATAAATTCGTATCTCTTTCAAACTGCCGCTATGTACGTTATTATTCTGATACAACTATATCTGCCCGAACATGCGCTGTGTACAACACTACATTTTGGCCCACGTCTTATGTCCCAACAACGCAGATATACATACCTTTGTTATCATAACAAAGTAAATAGAAATACAGGCGATTAGTCTATAATAATTTTGAGGAACAAATGTTACTCGACGGAAAAATCAAGGAAAATCATGTTTAGAAAAGTGTACACAATGTCAGTTGCCGATCGCTATTGCTTTTAAGACTAAGGAAGGAAGGAAGGAAGGAAGGAAGAGTACGATTTTTACGTCCCGTAGATGACGAGATTATTAGAGGCGGAGAGACAGCTCGTATTGTTCCAAGGACGGTAAGGAAATCCGAATTTGGCCGTGTCCTTTGTCAGAAACCATTCCGGCACTTGCTATGGGCGATTTAGGGAAATCAGGGAAAACCAAAATTTGGATGGAGGACGATGGAGGACGCGGATTTCCACCGCAGTTCACCTGAATGCGACTCCAGCGGGCTAACCATTGCACCACCTCGTTCGTCGTTCGATGTTCGTAAGTCGAAGATGCTACAAATCAAAGGAAGGAAGCTACAGAGAAGCAACAAACTTTTCAAAGTAGCGTATTTGATACGTAAACTTTGAAGACGACAAAACCTGTGGGGCAAGCAAATGTAACTGAAAAAATCTTCTGAATGCAACTGGTGCGCTTTTGGTCTTCGATGGCAAAGAGACATGATTGAACGAAAGCAATGAAAACTTGCAGGACAGTGAAAAATGACTTGCTTATAACAAAATTGGAAAAGATATTGCACTGAAGGTGAAATAATCCTGTTATTCAGTTATACGAAGCGAAGGTGATATCAGTAATGGACTTGTAAAGAAAAGAAGTTTCTTCAGCACGAAAGGTTTGAGCTTAAGGTATTTGAACAAGACTTCGAAAATAAAATATCTGCCAAACTACTGAGCACATAATAGTGTTGAGGTGAAACGTGGACAGCCACAAAACCAAAGAAAAGGAGACTAGAAGAATTTTAGTGCACCTGAAAATTCAAATGTGTGTACTTACTGGTATAAGAAAGAATTAATAAAGAAATAGTTTATGGGAGACTCACAACAAGCAAACTGACATTTTTGTGTGACATTCGCAACCCAGAAGTTTTTCGTAAATGTTTAAATGAGAAATAAACAGAGGACATGTTCTGGATTCTCAACATAAATTAGTGGCTGTGTTGTTTGTAGTAAAAATGAAGAGATGAACAACGGAAGAGACTGAGAATGCCAGGAAACCGATAAAATATTGATGAATATAAAGATGATGAATAGCAGAGAAAACAAATAGAAGAGAAAGAGACAAAAAGGAGCGGTACAATATTATCTACACAGCCTAGAGTGAGCTGCTCGTGAGGCAATTAACCGAATCCCTGCACGGCTCCTGTGTGATTATCTTCCACTGGCTAGCTGCTTTACTGCCGCATTACTTCAGCGTATAGGTCTAACGACATTACTGTTGATACTTAGAGCCTAATCTCCTTCGTTCTGTCTCTTAATGGTGTAACTCCCATAGCGGGCATTCGTTTTTCCTGACTCTGATACGGCTATGGAAGTGCTCAGTCGGTCACCTACCAACCCAAATCAGCGCACGACCAGCTGTCTTCATGTCTAGACGTGTGTAGCGGAAACCTGACACTCTTCAATCTCTCGTAGAAGTCACCCTAATCAGATGGTTATCTGCATCTAAATCTTAATTTGCTACTTATGGCTATGATACTTGCACATCTAGCAATTCCTGAATACTGTTCATCACTCTGGCATTCTCAAGCAGTTTCAGTAACAGAGTACATGCAATGAAAAACTACATGGTACATCGCAGTTTTGTTTGAGTGCTTACCAAACTGTAATGGGAGGTGTCGCATGGAAGACGTTGCACTTCACGCACTGTTCACGAGACTGTAAAAGAAGACGTTCCTAAATAATCAATAAATATTGCACATCTAAGAGCACAGTCGTTAAGCGTCTTTCCTCACTGTAAGCACCGATGATGGTTTACACTACCTATGCGAAACCTCGAGCGATTAGAAATAGAAAATTCTTGGTCTGGCTTATACCTTTGTGGAAAAGACAACATGGTAGCCCTGCTGGGTTCAGCGCTGTCGTTGGACGCACTAGTGTTGGCGTGCTGCCGCCTCGAGGAAAGTCATTGCAATGGTCCGAGGTTCTCCAGAGTCGTTGAACTGTGAGCGTGGATACGTGGCTTGCTGCGAACAACTTTATTTCCTGTTTCAAGGTACTGGGGATGGACAAATATGTGGAAACATCGCAAATAACACATTATTTGCCTAATAGAGTGTAGGAAAACCATTGGCATTGAAAACGGCTTCCATTCGTCCCGGAACAGATACATATAGGTCCTGTATGGTTTTCGTGGTTTGGGACAAGCTGGCGACTATTATGAGGGAAAAGAGAGTGGACTGGAAAACCAGAAGACTTATAAAGTCATTATACCTTAATCAAAAAGTTTCAGTTAAAGTGAGAGGAGAAATTACAAACTGGATCAGACTAGGGAAAGGAGTAAGACAAGGATGCTGTTTATCAGCTACTCTTTTCAACTTGTACTTGGAAAATATGATTGACCAATGCTCATTAGATGACAAAGGAGTAGAAATTTGAGGAAGAAGAGTAGGGTGCTTGAGATTTGCTGATGACATGGTCCTTCTAGCCACAGGGGAAAAAGAATTACAGGATTTGGTGGACACCATTGCAACTAACGGAAAAAATATGGAATGAAAATTAACAGAAATAAAACAAAAGTATTGGCAATAGGAGGAAATAAGGAATTAAAAATTGTGCTGAATGGAGAAACACTAGAACAGGTGCAAAATTTTAAGTATCTTGGAACCAGGATAGACACCGACTGGAAGTGCACCACAGAAATTTAAACAAGGATAGCAATGGCAAAAGTGGCGTTTTATAAGAAAAGGAGAATCTTCTGCAGCGGTCTGGACAGAGAACTCAGAAAGAGACTCATAAAATGTCCTGTATGGAGTGTTCTTCTATATGGAGCTGAAACATGGACTATGAGGAAAAAAGACAGAGCAAGGCTGGAGGCTTCTGAGATCTGGACATGGCGGAAGATGGAAAGAATAAGTTGGATGGACAGAGTAAAAAATGAAGAGGTACTGAGAAGAGTGGGAGAGAAAAGACAGTTACTAGATGTAATAAAGAGAAGAAAAAGAAATTGGATTGGGCATATATTAAGAAAGAATGACGGACTGATAAAAACAGTTTTAGAAGGTTATGTAGAAGGGAAAAGGAAGCGAGGAAGGAAGAGATTCCAGATACTGGATGACATGATGGACGGTACAACATACAGCAGCCTTAAGAAGGAAGCAATGGATCGCAGAAAATGGAGAGCCAAAGGACCTGCTAATAAAGCAGATAACTAATGATGATGATGATGGTTTTCGTGGGAATCTTATACCATTGTTTCCGCAAATCAGTGACTAGTTCAGGTAACGATCATGTCAAATGGAGAGGACCACGCACCCTCCTCTCCAAAGTACCGAGCGAGGTGGCGCAGTGGTTAGCACACTGGACTCGCATTCGTGAGGACGACGGTTCAGACCCGCGTCCGGCCATTCTGAGATAGGTTTCCCGTGATTTTCCTAACTCACTTCAGGCAAATGCCGGGATGGTTCCTCTGAAAGGGCACGGCCGATTTTCTTCCGCATCCTTCCCTAATCCGACGGGACCGCTGACCTCGCTCTTTGGTCCCCCCCCCCCACCCCCCGTAAGTCAACCAACCAACCAGTCTCCAGTGTAGACCAAAAAGGCTCAGTAATATCAATATCTGGTGATGATGGCTCGAGAAGATGCAACAGGCATCCAGGTGATCATAAAACTAGTCTGGGATGATGAGATCTGTGTGAAAAAGAGTGCTGTCGTCTTGGAATACAGCGCCCACATTGGGGAAAAACCATTGCACCATTCTATGTACCAAATCAGCCAAAATAGTCACATAACACGTGACAATAACGAGAGTTCGCAGAGTAGCCATAGGACCCTTGGAATACCACGATATGACTGCCCAAATTGTCACTGAAGCTCCGCCATTTTCCACTCTTGTGGCGTAAAATCGGCCATAAGTCGCACACAGTGTAAAACAACACTCATCCCAGCAAATGATATTACTCCATAGCTCAAGTTTTATGACTTCAGCACCGCGTTATCCTGGTGCGGGGATTTTCATCGGTGACGAGTGTTTTTGTCATTCCAGTTCGTCCCGCAAATCGCTGCTCATTGAGCTCCCTTCGCGTTGTTTTGATGCTGACAGGATTCGCGAGTGCGACATTTAGTTGTGCGGTAGCTTTTTCACGTGTCGTCCTCTTATTTTTCGTCAGAATCCTCTTCAATGACAGTGCACAACGATTACTGAGCACAAATTTCCGTCCGCGTTATGACTTAAGGGGTGATATTTTTCCGATTTCCTTTTATGTGGTACTTGTATGTGGTACTCGGAACGCCAAACGCTTCGGCTACCTTGGTTACAGAAGCATCCTCTATGCTAGCAGCAACTGTTTGCCCTCTCTCGAGTCTGCTTATCTCCGACGTAATGCGCTCACGACTACACAGAACACAACTTTGATCGCGACTGCCACTAGGAACATATTGAGGACATTGCGCAGGTTGCGCTCGTTGTCAAATATAACAGCGCAATCTCCGAGCACAGTGTCAGAATTTATGTTCAAGCATACATTTCTCGCAGTATTTGCATTTATTTGCCCAAACCCTGTATGTGACATGGCTGTACGTGCGATCTTACACAGCCGAGCGAACGACGTGTTTCACAAGTTGCGACATGTGTGTGTGTGTTGTCTCGACCGCCAGTCGCTTAGTGCCTCTGAGACTGCACTGTGTTGAGTACGATCCTCCTAAGCCCATCGATACCATATTCGCATGACAGTTCTACGATCGATACCAACGGGAGCAGGAATACGGCGGGAAAATACAGGGTTATTACAAATGATTGAAGCGATTTCACAGCTCTACAATAACTTTGTTATTTGAGATATTTTCAAAATGCTTTGCACACACATACAAAAACTCAAAAAGTTTTTTTAGGCATTCACAAATGTTCGATATGTGCCCCTTTAGTGATTCGGCAGACATCAAGCCGATAATCAAGTTCCTCCCACACTCGGCGCTGCATGTCCCCATCAATGAGTTCGAAAGCATCGTTGACGCGAGCTCGCAGTTCTGGCACGTTTCTTGGTAGAGGAGGTTTAAACACTGAATCTTTCACATAACCCCACAGAAAGAAATCGCATGGGGTTAAGTCGGGAGAGCGTGGAGGCCATCACATGAATTGCTGATCATGATCTCCACCACGACCGATCCATCGGTTTTCCGATCTCCTGTTTCAGAAATGCGGAACATCATGATGGAAGTGCGGTGGAGCACCATCCTGTTGAAAGATGAAGTCGGCGCTGTCGGTCTCCAGTTGTGGCATGAACCAATTTTCCGCAGGCTACGCGTGAAACTTGCCCGAACGCGTTCAACCGTTTCTTCGCTCACTGCAGGCCGACCCGTTGATTTCCCCTTACAGAGGCATCCAGAAGCTTTAAACTGCGCATACCATCGCCGAATGGAGTTAGCAGTTGGTGGATCTTTGTTGAACTTCGTCCTGAAGTGTCGTTGCACTGTTATGACTGACCGGTGTGAGTGCATTTCAAGCACGACATACGCTTTCTCGGCTCCTGTCGCCATTTTGTCTCACTGCGCTCTCGAGCCCTCTGACGGCAGAAACCTGAAGTGCGGCTTCAGCCGAACAAAACTTTATGAGTTTTTCTACGTATCTGTAGTGTGTCGTGACCATATGTCAATGAATGGAGCTACAGTGAATTTATGAAATCGCTTCAATCATTTGTAATAGCCCTGTAAACAACAGTATCTATCCAGCCGCTATTGAATTCTGTCAGGTAATATCAGACTATTTTCCACTCTAGCCTCAACCATCATTCAAATGCTATTTCTGAATGAGAGACTCACAGAGTAATCTAGCTATATGTACAAAATGTAGCTGAAAAAATTCACAGCTTGTCTCTGCGATTGTGTTCGATTCATTGGCATGTCTCCCGAACACTTTAACACGACAAAGCTTATAAAAGATGGTGTATTTTGGAGAGTTATTTAATGCCATGTACCACTTAAACTGTGCATTTTCGTAATACGCAAATAGAACTTCGAAAAGCTTCAAAATGGTTCAAATGGCTCTAAGCACTATGGGACTTCACATCTGAGGTAATCAGTCCCCTAGACTTAGAACTACTTAAACCTAACTAACCTAAGGACATCACACACATGCATGCACGAGGCAGGATTCGAACCTGCCATCGCAGCAGCAGCTCCATGAAAAGCGTCAAATAAGACATGTTAGCTTCATAAACTCTTTGAGGAACCTCATGACAGTTTACGATTTTACAACAGATTTTTCGTACCACTTGTCATAGCGTATCAAACATTGCAATAAATGAAACTTCCTGGCAGATTAAAACTGTGTGCTGAACCGAGATCCGAACTCGGGAACTTTGCCTTTAGCGGGCAAGTGTTCTGCCAACTAAGCTACCCAAGCACGACTCATGACCCCTCCTCACAGCTTTAATTCCGCCAGTACCTCGTCTCCTACCTTCCAAACTTCCAGAAGCTATCCTGCTTACTTTGTTGAACTAGCACTCCTGTGAGGTATGCAGGAGAGCTTCTATGAAGTTTGGAAGGTAGGAGACGAAGTACTGCCTCAATTAAAAGTGTGAGGACAGGTCGTGAGTCGTGCTTGGGTAGCTCAGTTGGTAGAGCACTTGCCCGCGAAAGGCAAAGGTCCCGAGTTCGACTCTCGGTCCGGCACACAGTTTTAATCTGCCAGGAAGTTTCATATCAGCGCACACTCCGCTGTAGAGTGAAAATCTCATTCTGATTGCAATAAATCTTTGTCTCTTTAAAACTGCCACCAATCTGATTTTCTATAACTTACTTGCGCTATGTACGCTATCATTCAGATGTAACTATATCTGACCGAAGATGCCTTGTGTACAACACTATATTTTGCCCCATGTCGTATGTTCCAACAGCGCAGATATAATACTCTTGTTATCACAACAATGTAAGTATAAATTACTATGGTTTTATTTACTGTTATAACTATCAAGAAAAGGTTAAAGTAACGAAATCGGTGTCGATTACTACATTCACGTCAAATTATTGAAGAAGGTATCGAAAAGTTTATATTCAAATTTAACTGAGCTATAGTATAACCAGAAAGTTAACTTACCTCCCGATATAGAGCAATTTCTGCTTCTAATGCACATGATAATAACTATTTGTAGCCTTTTAATGATTATTTTGACATTTCTTCCACCTCCCCGGCAGGCTATGAATGTCACGCCAAAAAAACCTTCTTTTGAAGCGAAACAGTCAGCGAGCAATTTTCGTACATTTTCATACGAATTGAAGAATTGTTCAGGGAGAGTGTGTCCCAGTGATGCAGACAAATGATAATCGGACGGAGCCAAGTCTGGAGAATAAGTCGCGTGCCCTAGTATTTCCCAACTTAAATCCTCGATCGTTTCCCTGACCCGTTTTGCTGTGTGTGATGGGGCGTTATCATGAAGCAATGTGACTTTGTCTTGCCTTTTTCCATATTCCAGTCGTTTCTCACGTAATGCTCGTTTTAATTCCAGCATTTGCGACCAGTGTTAACGGTTTTACCAGTTTTTATAAGCTTATAATAGGTGACACCCTTCTGATCCCACCAAATATAGAGCATTATCTACTTTCCAAAGAGATTTGGTCTTGCAGTGGATGTCGTTGGTTTGCCTGGATTCACCCATGATTTACGACACTTAGGATTCTCAAAATATATCCATTTTTTAGTAACTGTCACTATTCGGTAGAGAAACGACTTTTTTGTATCTTGCGAGCATCATTTCACAAGTGGTCCTTCGATTTGCTTGCTGTCTTTCAATCAGTTCATGCAGAACCCATTTCCCCACTTTCTGCACCTTTCCCATAGCTTTCAACCGAAGAGAAACGGCTTTCTGCGTCACATTCAATTGTTCCGCAAGTTCCTGTTTAGTCTGATCATCATCTTCATCCAATAAGGCCTTCAATCTATCTTCGAACTTTTTCGGTGGTTTATCACGCTCGTCGTTTCTCACGCCAAAATCACCACTTTTGAAGTTTTTGAACCACTCGAAACACAGTCTTTTCCAAAGAGCATATTCGTCGAAAGTATCGACAAGCATTCGATGCGATTCTGCAGCAGTTTTCTTCGAATGATAACAGAAAACCAATGCTGCCCGCGAATCGTAGTTCGTAGGCACAAACCTTGACATGTTTACGGGTTTGAAACAGATACCGATGTATGGAACTTGGGTTACTGTGTGTTGACATTCGTCGTCAGCCGTTACAGGAAGTAGACGGCGCTGCAGACGCGGCCTCACGGGCCCTACACTGACGGCTAGATCTATAGGGAAATTCCAGTTTCATTCTTCTACACCTGGTAATTCTTTCGTACAGTGTTTTTAACTTCAAAACAAGGCGTTGTGTTTGTTTGGGTGGCAGAACTTCCTTTAAACACAGAGATAGTGGCTACAAAGCTTAATTCATACGGTAGTCCAGCAACATTTATCAGTGTAAAAGGAGTGATGTAATGACATTTTTTAGAAATCGCAAACCAGTTGTGCTTGTATCATTATATTCCAAGTTTTGGCCTTTAAGTATCGGTTATGTACCATCCTTTACGTAAACTTCGTCTGCCACCCTGTAATATATTGACGGAAAAAATCGCAACATCAAGAAATAATCACTATAGAGAAATTAAATTTTGGGAACGCATTTGTCTAAGTAACATATTTCAGCGATTTACATTGTAAGATCACAGGTAAATATAAGCATGAGATAAGCAATTGCAAATGTGAAATGATGATGCATTAAGAGCCGTTGTAACCGCCAGATCGTTGAATTTAAGCAGACAAACGTGCATGTTCTGGGTTACTGGTACCGGATATCAGTTTGTGAGATGCCTGCTGCACTTGGTCAGTCAATTCAGAGACGTTTAATGCTGATTTTGGATAAGGCAGGAGCTGTCATCCGGTGATGTTCCATACGTGCTCCATTGGAAACGAATCTGGGACCGACCAGACCAGGGCAACATGTGGACACTCTGTAGAGCATGTTGGGTTACAACAGCGGTATGTGGGCGAGCGTTATCCTGTTGGAAACATCCTCTGGAATGCTGTTCATGAAAGGCACCACAACAGGTCGAATCACCAGACGGACGTATAGATTTGCAGTTAGGATGCGTGGAGTAACCTTGTTTACTCGGGCACTAGAGACGTTTTCATAGCAAGTGTGGTGTCACCGCCATACACCACACTTGCTAGGTGGTAGCTTTTAAATCGGCCGCGGTCCGCTAGTATACGACGGACCCGCGTGTCGCCACTGTCAGTGATGGCAGACCGAGCGCCGCCACACGGCAGGTCTAGTGAGACGTACTAGCACTCGCCCCAGTTGTACAGCAGGCGTTGCTAGCGATGCTACCCTGACAAATACGCTCTCATTTGCCGAGACGATAGTTAGCATAGCCTTCAGCTACGTCAATTGCTACGACCTAGCAAGGCGCCATGTATCTTTTGCTGGTTATCTTATAAAGCCTGTACCGTCAGACCGATGTTCTCCAATTGTGGATTAAAGTTAAGTATTCCTAGAGCTTCGTACATTATTTGCTACTATAATTTCCCTCAACTGTTCCAGACCTCACGCCAGTCTGCGTGAGCTTAAACGCGTGCCTTTCGGCCTCCTCTAACTACAAGGTGTTGGCTCTTCTGCCAACACTTCAGCAAGTATCAGTTACCTATTACAGTGAACGATGTAGGTAACAAGCATCTGGCCCGCATCTCGTGGTCGTGCGGTAGCGTTCTCGCTTCCCACGCCCGGGTTCCCGGGTTCGATTCCCGGCGGGGGTCAGGGATTTTCTCTGCCTCGTGATGGCTGGGTGTTGTGTGCTGTCCTTAGGTTAGTTAGGTTTAAGTAGTTCTAAGTTCTAGGGGACTTATGACCACAGCAGTTGAGTCCCATAGTGCTCAGAGCCATTTTTTTAACAAGCATCTGTGACTTTTTAAAAGCAGTACTAAAATTGATATTTGGGAACTTTATATTTGGCGGGATATTGCAGTTTGTTAAGGTGCCATCATCTTACGTTTAGCACTGGTAACTGTTAACCGATTTAGAATCCTTTAATTGTTTCATTGTTTCTATTTCCTACGGAAAAGTGAGTAATCCATGGCATTTGCAGAGAAGAGCTGATCTGCGATGACAAAGAACGACAAACCGCATTACAGGGCGCCCACGGTTGTATTTTTAATTAGGCACATCTCATTACAAAGAAAATACAGCCACCTAAATTGCCTGCAGGTAGGCAACAGTGACGCACGAACCGGCGAGGTAGTAGCCGACGGCGGACAATAAAGCGAGCGGACAATTAATTCTCATCCAATAAATCCAACTTTACCAGTATTTTAATTATAATTTTATGGAAATTCATTTGTACCTGCGACGGTGCGGCTGGTGGGCGAGGGGGTGGGTGTTGGGGGCGGCTGGGGGTACTGCTGTGCGGATTTTATTGTTTGTCGCGTTTCATTGGCTGGCGCCTCATGACTGCCCGACAGGTGCGGGCGTATCGCTCAGTGGCCAGCGTGTAGCGTGTAGCGGCTAGTGTGTAGGGGCGGCGGTGATAGTGTCGCGGGTTTGCATTGCACCCGGCCATCGCCGGAGCCAGACCGCAGGTAATTTACATTCTATAACGAGGCAATTTATATACATGGAACAGTCCGCATCGGGCTGCAGTTATGGAGCATCGTATTCATTTACCCTGGCATAAATAGTTCCCTATACAAGCTTATTTCGCTTTTGCATTTTTTTTTCCTCCGTGGCCGCTCGCGCGGGCGCGGCAGCCGACTGATAGATTGTAATTGCAGTACAGTGGTAACCGAATGCCGTAAGCTATGCGCATACACGCCCATTGCGCTCGCGCGCGACGAAAACCTCGCATTCCTGTTTAGACGACCGATGCGGTACTAATGGGTTCTGCGCCACTGTTTACTCGAATTTATGCGACGTATATGGTCTTGGGAAATGCAGTTGCCTTCGAATGAGCTGCAACACGCTCGTTCCACCCCCGGTATCACCGTCAAGAAATAAGTGTGTATCGACAGCCAACGACGATTATTATTTCGTTCCAATTAGACACCGTGATGACTCTTCCTGCCTTCTGGCGCCACCTGTTACCACTAACGTTGCTCATATTGTTTAGGTTATGTCGACATTCTTTGCATCTACCAATTTTTATTTCCATATTCACCTTGACTATGTGATATGCACACAGCTGACGCACGTCCACATAAATTGTATCACAATGGAATTTTTTACTAAAGCTCAATGTTTGGCATCAGTGTTCTGCAGTATGTTATTAGAATCACATTAGAGAATATCCCCAGTGGAAACAATAATCTTTCGCCTAAATTTTGACTCCGATTGGATAATAGCGACGTTTGTTAATCGGATTAACATATAGTGATACATATGATTTGTCTGTTCATCTTTTCGATATGGAACCACTCAGTTGTTACAAAGACATTACGCCCTTAAACATTCCTTTTATCATAATATACTTTACCGCCTCATTTTCTTGAAACGGCTTCAAGAAAAATGTGAAGAAATCGAAAAAGAGATGATTTTCGTAAAGACCGAGTCGGCATGTAGAAAAGTCAAAATAATCTTTGGTGAAATTAAAAACAAGAGCGGCAACATTAAAAGTGCAATGGGAATTGCACTGTTGAACGCAGAGTAGGAGCGGATGCGTGGAAGCAGTAGGTTGAAGACATTTATGAGGGGAAGGACTCGTCTGATGACGTGAGAGAAGAAGGAATCGTAGGCGATGTTGAGGGGACAGGGGAACCAGTATTAGAATCAGAATGTAAGAGCTGTGGAAGACTTGATCAAATAAGAGAGAACTGATAGATAACATCCCTCCGGAATTTCTGAAATAACTGGTTGAAGTGGCAACCAAACGATTAATCAAGTTGATGTGTATAATCTGTGAAAGTGGCAACATACCATTTGACTTTCGGAAAGATATCATCCACTCACTTTCGAAGACAGAAAGGGCAAATAGATGCGAGATCTACTCAGAGTCCGCTTAGCATCTCATGGATCCAAACTGCTCCGGCCGCTGTGGCCGAGCGGTTCTCGGCTTTTTCAGTTTGGAACCGCGCTGCTGCTACGGTCGCAGGTTCGAATCCTGCCTCGGGCATGGATGTGTGTGATGTCCTTAGGTTAGTTAGGTTTAAGTAGTTCTAAGGTATAGGGGACTGATGACCTCCGATGTTAAGTCCCATAGTGCTTAGTGCCATTTGAACCATTTGATCCAAACTGCTCACAAGAATAATATACAGAAGAATGGAAAAGAAAATCGAGTATCTGTTCGATGACTATATGACGATCAGTTTACCCGCAAGAAACATAAAGGCACCAAATAGTTATTCTGTCTTTGCCCTTGCTAATGGAAGTACAAAGAAGAAAAATCAAGAAACGTTCATAGCGCTTGTCGATTTTGAAAAAGCGTTGGGCAATGTAAAACGATGCAAGATGTTCGAAATGTTGATAAAAACAGGAATAAGGTATAGAGAAAGACTGGTAATATGCAGTATGTACAAGACTGGACGTATAAGACAGGAAGACCAAAATCGAAGTGCTCGAATTAAAAAAGGAGTAAGGCAAGGATCAAGCCTGTTCAGTCTACATGTCAAAGAAGCACTGACTGAAATAAAGAGTGTATTGAATTCAGGGTTAAAGGATAAAAATGATAAAAATATTTTGATGACGTTACTGTCGTCAGTGAAGGCGAAGAAGAATTAAGGGATGTGTGGAATGAAATTATCTGTAGAGTGTAGAACATAGATTGAGAATAAACGATAGAAAGACGGAAGACCTATAGGAGGGTAGAACGCACCAGACGGATAGTTCGTCCTTTGAGCTTGATAATAGAAGCAAGACAGAAGAAAAATGAAGACACGCTCATAGCGTTTATCGACATGGAAGTAGCAAAAATGAGAATCGAGAGAAGCTTAATATCAAAATTAGTGATCACGAAGCAGACGAAGTTGAGGAACTCTGCTGCATTGGAAGAAAAATAACACAGGACGGACGAAGCTAGGAAGACATAAAAAGAAGACTAGCGCAGGCAAATTGCGTACTGTCAGCCAAAAGAAATTTACTGGTATCGAACATAGCCCTTAATCTTAGGAAGAAATTAATGAGAATGTAAGTCTGTATCACAGTCTTGTATGGCAGTAAATCATGGACAATGGGGAAACGGGAGAAGAAGAGAATATAAGCGTTTGAAATGTGATGCTACAGAAGAATGTTGAAAATTAGGTGCACCGATAAGTGAAGTAATGAAAAAGAAGAAAAGAACACATGTAAAACATTGATAAGAAGAAGCAACAGTATCATAGGACATGTGTTAATAAGGCAGAAAATAACATGCATGGTACTAGGTGAGCTGTAGAGGGTAAAAACTGTAGAGATTGAAATACATCCAACAAACAATTGAGAAAATTTGGTGCCAGAGATGCGCTGTGAGGAAGACGTTGGCGCGGGGAGGAATTCTTGAGGAGTTGCATCAAATTACTCAGAGGACAGGTGCCTCAAAAAATTTTTTTTTATATTTTGCGCTTCTGAATCTACTTTTGCAAAGTAACTATAAAATAAAATCTGCAGAATTTCCTTTACAGCCGAAAATCGTGCAAGTCTGGAATTTAAAAAATTAAGAAAAGTAATGATTTTGGTTTTAACGATCCAGGTGTTCTATATAGTCTCCCCTCACACGATCATAACGCAGACAACGTCCATGCAATCATGTGAAACGAAAATCTGTTCTTTGTTGTGTACTTCAACTAGTGTATCACATTGGCTTCGATGTCGGTTATGTCGTCAAACCGTTGCCCTCCATGTAAATTTCTGGACTTGCTAGTTTTGTGGTAGGTTCGTATTGATGAAACCACGTCTCTTCACCTTTGATTTTTTTCTAGTAGAGAATGTCGGCGTTTTGAATTTCAGTCAAGTCGCGGCAGGTGTTCACGCGTCGTAGTTTTTATTTGTGCGGTGCAAGGTGAAGATGTGAGGGACAAACATAACATACACTTTTATGTACTTCAAAACATTCTGGAGAATGTTTTGATCAATTCGTTTTCAGATAATGCTCCACATTCATCTCTGATATGACAAGGGCGTCACTAATGTCGCACTAATTAAAAGAAAAAGATTAGGTTTTAACGTCCCGTTGACATCGCGGACATTAGAAATGGAGACAGTTTCGGAGTGTGCAAGGATAGGGAAGGAAATATGGCCGTGCCTTTTCGGAGGAAACATTCCGCGATTCATATGTATGTGCAGCGTCTGTCCGAAAGAACAGACACCATGCAGAATCTGCAGCTGTGAAACATAGTATGTACGACTACGTGATAACTCTGCTATTCACAATTAGGTGTTTGGCAGAGGGTTCAATGAACCACCTTCAAACTATCTCTCTACCGTTCCACACTATAACAGCGCGCGGGAAAAACGAGCACTTCAATTTTTCTGTGCGAGCTCTGATTTCTCTTATTTTATCGTGACGATCATTTCTCCCTGTGTAGTTTGGTGCCAACAGAATGTTTTCGCAATCGGGGGAGAAAACTGGTGATTGAAATTTCATGAGAACATCCCGACGAAACGAAAAACGCCTTTGTTTTAATGATTGCCACTCCAATTCAAGTGTCATGTATGTGGCACTATCTCCGCTTCTTCGCGATAATACAAAACGAGCCGCCCTTCTTTGAACTTTTTCAATATCATCCCACCTGATACGGATCCCACACCGCACAGCAATACTCCAAAATAGGGCGGATAAATGTAGTGTGAGCAATATCTTTAGCAGATCTGTTGCACCTTCTAAATGTTCTGCCAATGATCCGCAGTCTTTGGTTTGCTCTACCTACAACATTATCAATGTGATCGTTCCAACTTACTTAACTAAATCATTTTGCAAGTCGTTTTGATCATTTGATGACTTTACAAGACGGTAAATGACAGCATCATCTACAAATAATTTAAGAGGGCTACTCACATTGTCTCCTATGTCGTTAATATAGATCAGGAGCAATAGAGGACCAATAACACTTCTTTGGGGAACGCCGGATATTACTTCTGTTTTACTTGATGACTTTCCGTCTATTACTACGAACTGTGACCTTCCTTACAGGAAATCAGGAATCCAGTTGCACAACTGAGGCGATATTACATAGGCACACAGTTTGGTTAGGAACGATGTCGAAAGCCTTCTGAAAATCTAAAAATATGGAATCAATTTGACATCGCCTATCGATAGCACTCATTACTTCATGACTATAAAGAGCTAGTTGTGTTCAAAAGAACGATGTTTTCAGAATCCGTGCTGAGTATGTGTCAATAAATCGTTTTCTTCGAGGTATTTCATAATGTTCGAATGCAGTATATGTTCCAAAACCCTACTGCAAATCGACGTTAGTGACATGGGCCTGAAGTCAGCGCATTACTCCTATTTCCCTTTGTGGGTATTGGTATGACTTGAGCAACTTTCCAGTCTTTAGATACGGAACTTTCTGTGAGCGATCGGTGGTATATAATTGCTAAATATGGAGCTATTGCATCTACATACTCTGAAAGTAACCTGACTGGTATACCATCTGGACCGGAAGCCTTGCCTTCATTAAGTGACTTAAGCTGCTTTGCTACACCGAGAATATCTACTTCTATGTTTTTCATCTTCGCAGTTGTTGATTGGAATTCGGGAACATTTACTTCGTCTTCTTTGGTAAAGGTGATCCGGAAAACCGTGTTTAATAATTCTGATTTGGTGGCACTGTCATCAGTGACTTCACCGTTGTTATCGCGCAGTGAAGGTATTGATTGCGTCTTGCCACTGGTGTGCTTTATATATGTCCATAATCTCTTTGGGTTTTTGGCCAGATTCCGAGACAGAGTTTCGTTGTGGAAATTATTAAAAGCATTTACAAAGAAGCACGCGCTATATTTCGAACTTCTGCAAACTTTGCCAATCTTCGGGATTTTGCTTTCTTTTATATTGGCATGCTTTTTTCGTTGCTTCTGCAACAGCCATCTGACCCGTTTTGTGTACCATGGGGGATCAGTACCATCACTTATTAATTTAATCGTATATATCTCTCAATTACTGTCGATACTATGTCTTTGAAATCATTCCACATTTTTTCTACGCTTACGTGATCAGATCGGAAGGAGTGCAGACTGTCTCTTGAAAAGACGTTAAGAGAATTTTATCAGCTTTTTTAAATAGATGTACTTTGCGTTTCTATTTGATGGTTGTGGGTGTTACAGTATTCATCCAAGCAGCAACTGCCTTGTCGTCGCTAATCCCTGTATTCGTCATGATACTCCCTATTTGTCCAGGAGTATTTGTTAGTAAGACGTGAAGTATGCTTTCGCAACCAATTACGCTTCGAGTAGGCTCATGAACTAATTGTTCAAAATAATTTTCTGAGATAGCATTCAGTTCAATTTCGGATGACGTTTTATGCCTGCCGCCGGCTTTAAACGTATAATTTTTCCAGCATATCGAGGGCACATTGAAGTCGCCACCGACTATAATTGTATGAACGGGGTACCTATTTGAAATGAGACTCAAATTTTCTCTGAACTGTTCAGCAACTATATCTTCTGAGTCAGAGGGTCGCTAAAACGAGCAAATTAATAGTTTAGTCAGATTGTCAGGTATAACTTCTACCCATACAATTTCGAAGGAACTATCTTCTTCAATTTTACTACAAGGCAAACTACTTCTGACAGCAATAAATACTCCACCACCAACTGTATTTAATCTATCCGTTCTGAACACTGTTAGATCGTTCGAAAAAAATTTCGGCTGAACTTATTTCTGGCTTTATCCAGCTTTCGTACAACTATTTGACCTTCAGTGTTTTCTATTAGGGCTTGGAGCTCTGGTTCTTTCCCAACACAGCTACGACAATTTACAACTACAATACCAATCGTTTCAACAACTACCTTACTGTGTTTTCCCTTCCCCCTTTTCGACGGACGCCCTTTATGTGCATTGCTGTCAGCTGCAGCGGGGCGTTAAGCGGAATCAGCGTCTACATCTACATCTACATCTACATCTAAATACGTCGAAGAGCGACAGTAGTGATCTCCCCTTTAATTTACACGTAATGTTTCACAGCTGCAGGTTCTGCGGGGAGTCTGTTCTTTCAGACAGATACCGCACATTCATATAATTGATAGGCCTAGCTGGGCAATGGACCCCTTTCTTCAAGTGCGAATGCACAAATGGCGTCCGACCCCTTGTGAGAATCTACGAGTAGCGAACAGGGGTGTAGTGGACAGGGTCCACGAATAGGTGGCGCTCGGTGGTAGTGTGGATCGCCTTCCGGAGTGGCCGAGCGGTTCTAGGCGCTTCAGTCCGGAACCGCGCTGCTGCTTCGGTCGCAGGTTCGAATCCTGCCTCGGGCATGGATGAGTGTGATGTCCTTAGGTTAGCTAGGTTTAAGGAGGGTAGGACATCAAACGGGCCGACTTGGAGTAGGAGAGGCACCACAGGACATTTTATTTTCCACTGTCTATACTTTTACAAATAAATTTATAAAACTTTGGAAGCATGATCAGGAAGGTTTCAGGATTCATACTCATAGCAGTGGAAGCTCAAAAACGGAACAAAATAAATTTTTTACATGTGAAATTTCATCATTTTTTCACTTACTACTGGCTGCATTTGTTTCTATGCACACATTTCTTCCTAAGTAAGAGAGATTCTTCGATGAATTTTGCACACCATACAAACTATAGTTACATGTAAATGAAACTCTAGAGTTTATTTAATTTATGAAAAGATGAATGAACTGTTACATTTTAAACTCCATGTTTAGAAAAAAACTCAAATTTTATAGTTAATTATCTCAATTTTTACCAGTTTTTAATAGATTTGGAAAATTCTAGAGTTGCATACACCTGTAAGTACTGCTTGTATGCTGTGAAAAATTCATCGAAGAATATCTCTTACTTAGGAAGAAAAGTGTACCTACAGAAACAAATGCAGCCAGTAGTAAGTGAAAAAATGATGAAATTTCACATGTAAAAAAAGTATTTTACTGCGTTTTTGAACTTCCACTGCTATGAGTGTGAGTCCTCAATCCTCCCTGGTCATGCTGACAAAGTTTTATGAATTTATTTGTAAAAGTATAGACAGTAGATATTAAAATGTCTTGTGGTTTTTTTTTATTATTTATTTATTTATTGTTCCATGGGACCAAATTAAGGAGAAGTCTCCATGGTCATGGAACGAGTCAATACATGAAATTATAACACGATATTAGAAACATGAAATATAAAAAAACATATTCAGGCGACAAGTCGTAAGTTTAAATAAAGAAAATAAACAATGTAACACTGGAATTTGCTTAATTTTTAGCTCTTCCAGGAGCTCCTCGACAGAATAGAAGGAGTGAGCCATGAGGAAACTCTTCAGTTTAGACTTAAAAGAGTTTGGGCTGCTGCTAAGATTTTTGAGTTCTTGTGGTAGCTTATTGAAAATGGATGCAGCAGAATACTGCACTCCTTTCTGCACAAGAGTCAAGGAAGTGCAGTCTACATGCAGATTTGATTTCCGCCTAGTATTAACTCAGTGAAAGCTGCTAACTCTTGGGAATAGGCTAATATTGCTAACAACAAACGACATTAAAGAAAATATATACTGTGAGGGCAATGTCAGAATTCCCAGATTTTTGAATAGGGGTCGACAAGAGGTTCTCGAACTTACACCACATATAGCTCGAACAGCCCATTTTTGAGCCGAAAATACCCTTTTTGAATCAGAAGAATTACCCCAAAAAATAATACCATACGACATAAGCGTATGAAAATATGCGAAGTAGACTACTTTTCGTGTTGAAGTGTCACTTATTTCAGATACCGTTCTAATGGTAAATAAAGCAGCATTTAGCTTCTGAACAAGATCCTGGACATGGGCTTTCCACAACAGCTTACTATCTATCCGAGCGCCTAGGAATTTGAACTGTTCCGTCTCGCATATAATATGCCCATTCTGTCTGATCAAAATATCGGTTCTTGTTGAATTGTGAGTTAGAAACTGTAAAAACTGAGTCTTACTGTGATTTAGCATCAAATTATTTTCCACAAGCCACGAACTTATTTCATGAACTACATTATTTGTTACTGTTTCAATATTACACACAAGATCCTTCACTATCAAGCTGGTGTCATCAGCAAACAGAAATATTTTTGAATCACCTGTAA